>NW_027223757.1:45628024-45783024 GCF_028538775.1 Myotis yumanensis
AAAAAGCTTTTGTGGAAATAGCATTTTTGACTTGTTATATTCACCAATTATAGCTCAGAAAAAAGTATACATCTGTGCAAATATGAAATAGCTATATTAGAATTAATACAGGCCTTTATTCATAGCCTATAGTGATCTAACTTACTGTTCTCCAAATCATTTCTTCTGATTTTTTTGAGCCCCAACTTTCTATTATTTCAAAAACCATCAAAGTAACTGGACTTTTCTAATATTCTTGATAGTGTAGCACAAAAAGATAGGGTTACCATGAGATTATGCTTAGAGTGTTTACACAAAAGAATATGAGAATGGTAATTCTAATGATGGTGTTGTCTGTCTGAAAAATTTTGGCTTATATCATCTATAAGGAAATATAAAACAGACTTTTCCTAGACCCCCTTAAATTGTATAAACAGTGGAGATTTTAGCTAACAAAGAATAATCAATGTAAAGTCATAGTTTGCTACGTGGGCTACAACAGCCTCATAGTCCTTCCCTGTCCTTTTCACATGTTGAAAAGCTCCTGAGGTCAAGCAGCAGAAAAGTCCTTTATTTCATGGCCCCCAGGCTGAGAATGCCACCTCACGGGCCAATTTGTGATTACTGTGATGGTGGTGTTCTGAGGTGTAGACTAATGCCTTGGGAATTGGGCAGAGATCAAACAATTCCTTTCTCCCTGGGTAGCAAACTGACATGGATGATGATAACTTTTAGCCACTACCAATATGTTCTGTTAGACCAATACCAAGAGGTATAAATTTCACCATTTCATCTACTAGTGCCTGAAATTTTATTTTGATAGTACCTCCTGAGATAGAACAGATAATCAATTTTGATTTACCACTAAAATGGGTAAAATGTATTAGATATGTAACCCTTTCCAACTTTTTCATCCAATATTAAGAGATGCTACAAAAATGTAAACGTTCATAATATGATATTGTCTACATTTAACCAAAACTGAAAGTAATATGTTAGAGGCATGTATGAAATATCTGCTTCTAAGGTTCCATTATCTATGAAGGTGATAATAATGATACTGTAATTTAATAAAATGGAAATATGTCAGTGTGCTATAA
Source organism: Myotis yumanensis (assembly GCF_028538775.1). NCBI lineage: Eukaryota > Metazoa > Chordata > Mammalia > Chiroptera > Vespertilionidae > Myotis > Myotis yumanensis. The sequence continues at coordinate 45,629,104 of NW_027223757.1, forward strand.
ATATTATATGTAATACATATTTTTATTTTACATGTATAATGGCATGAGATGTGTAGATATATAAAAATTTACACAGCACTCAGTGTATGCAATTTATTGTATGATGCTGATCCTGAGATTTTTATTTTATTTAACTAATACTATATCTTTTTAAACACAGGATCAAGGTCAAAATGTAATATGAAGTAAAATGACAAACAGTAAAACTGAATAGCAAGCAATAGCTAACCTTCATAAAAACCTCAACAAATTTATCTTGGTTTCATTTATTAGGAAATTAACTCAGAACACTTAATTAATACATGCAAAGTCATATAGCTACAGAGCAATGGATGTGGGATTTGAATTCAGTCAACCATCATCAACATTCTTTCATTCTTCCTTCTACAACAGTGGTTCTTAGACTTTAATGTGCGTCAGAAACACCAGGAGGGCTTGTTGAAATACACAATGCAGGCCCCCACCCCCAAGTTTCTGACTCAGGAGGTCTTGGTTTTGTCTAAGAATTTTCATGTCCAACAAGTTCCCACATGATGCTTGTTCTGCTGGTTCAGAAACAGGACTTTGAGAACTGCTATTCTATATTATGGTACCCCTCAGATGAACACAGAAGGAGAAAAGAGGAAACAGGCTTACCTCAGACTTCAGAGGTAGATGCTTGGTCATTAAAAACACAATTCCCGCCCAGCCAGCATGGTTGAGTATAGAGACCAATGAACTAGGAGGTCATGGTTTGATTCCCAGTCAGGGGACATGCCCAGGTTGTGGGCTCAATTCCCAGTGTGGGGCATGCAGGAGGCAGCCAATCAATGATTCTCTTTTCATCACTGATGTTTCAATCTCTACCTCGCCCTTCCTTTCTGAAATATATATTTAAAACACAAAAGCAACAATAAAACACACACAATTCCCAGTGCCACATTGCCTTGACATGAGTCCTGGCTCCACTACTTACAATGTGCATGTCTGTCTTTTTACCCCACTATTCTCCTTGGTAAAATGGAGATAAGAAGACTAGCTCCAATCTCATAGGATTGTGGTTATAAGGATCAGTATGCATAAGATGCATACTTAGAACTGGGCCTGGTGTGCAGTACACATTCAACAAGTGATAACTATTAGTATCATCACTCACCAATCCGAAATTCCCAAGTGTTGAAAAAGATTTTAAGGTCATGTTGATTTATACTGTTATTTCTGACAAAAGACACACACACATAAATTGATAAAGCTGAAAATTCCTGAAACTAAATGAAGAAAAAATCCATTGCATGATTTCTCATATTAACAGTGGCTAAAATTTTCAAGCTAAGTTTTATAAAGACACAGACCCCATATTTCAAGTAGGTGATACTTGTATTGATCTTCCATAAATCCTAGTAGCATAACATAACAGTAAATCATAAATCAGTGAAGGGATTTCTGAAGTGAGTTGGGATAATAGGTCCTAGGCACTTTGCTTTAAAATGATTTAGCTTCTATAAGGCTCAAACTCAAAAAGTTTAGATGAATAGAGAGTGAGCCTATATCTATTAGACTCTTTGTCTGAAATATTAGATGTTATCTGTTATGCAGACTTGTCAAAAAGTGCTGGACCGTAATTGATTCATCATTGAATTGTCTAACAATGAATGTGTTGGCTGAAATGTAATATTTGAGAAACCAGGATTCAAATATAGCATTCTCTTTAATGAATTTAAGAACAAAACTCCTTTTCACAGAGAACAAGGGTGAAGTCACTTCATGTGTCTGGATAGCATGGACTACTCAATACACAAGATAACTAGAAAAAGATAAAAAGAACACGAGAGAGACAGAGGGGGAGGGAAAGGGAGGGAAGGGTCATTTCTATAGTAATTCTGAATCTTAATGTATTTTAACACTCAAAATAACTAAAGTTAATATTAATCTGACAAATCTTTCCAAACCTATAAACAAGAACTTCAAATTCTATGCATGTGTATAAATCCATGAAACAATGTAATTTCTATTTTCATAAAATATAAGGTCTAGAAGTGTTGTTCTACCTCTTGCTTAGACCATCTCTAACTCATTTTCAGGAAGGAAGTAAATTATAAACTTAACCCTGTAAGAAAAATGTGGGTCACTTTTATAATATTTTAATATTTGTTCTGTTTTTATAGACATCATATCACCGGTATTTACAGTATCTGAAACTCTGAAATGTCCCAGGAGTAGGAATGGAAGTTCTGAGGGCTTTAATAAGCTTCCTGTTGCTAAGGTAACCACATCCTTGATATCCATGTGTTCAACATGCCATTCTCATTTTGTGTCTGGCTCTCAGAAAGCCAGCACTGGTACATAGCATCAAAGAAACACAAGAAATAAAACACGACAAAAGACAGAAAACTGTTTCTTCTTAAAAGTTTTTTAATAAACTCTCTCAAGTTAATGCTGATATTCTTAAACTCCTAAACTGAAGTCATAAAAATATTTAATGAGAATATAACATTTTGTATATATCTTCTATAGATAAGATTATTAAATACTATCAGAAAATACCAAAAAAATAACACACAAGTTTATACATGATCAACTATAAAATAACATTCAGACATGTTCAAAAAACAAAGCAAAGGAATATCAAATCAGTGTTTTCTGTTCAATAAACTCAATGAATTGTTAGAAAAGGTTATTTTAACTTTCAATACAACTACCATAGTGCCTAAATATCAAAATCAGTTCAACTGTAAAAACTCACCTGAGGATATTTTTCCATTGATTTTTAGAGAGAGTGGAAGGGAGGGAAAAGGACAGAGAAAGAGAAACATTGATGTGAGAGAGACACATCGATTGGTTGCCTCCATCACATGCCCCCACCAGGGCCGGGGATGGAGCCTGAAACCGAGGTACGTGCCCTTGACCCAAATCGAACCTGGAACCCTTCAATCCGTGGGTCAATGCTCTAACCACTGAGCCAAACTGGCTAGGGCGAAACACCATTTTTTTTTAAACATTAGTTTAGGCCTACCTTTATTATTCTTTTATTTTAGACTTCAGGCTTCAATAATAAAATAAAATTTAAAAGTTTATCTCTGTCTCTATGTAGAGGTCAGAAATATAGCACCTTCTTTTGATTCAGCATAATCTTCAGTACAAAGTATAAAAAGTAGCCCACCTTTCCTCCTTTTCTTCTTTTCAAGTCCCTGCCTTCCCAACACCCCGCAGTCCCTGATAACCCCTTCCAGTCATGTCTGCACAGATTGAGCCAAAGCTCAAATTGCTGAATATGAAGTATGGAAAGGGTTTCAGTGTCACCCAGCAATGTTAATATATGGACAAATGGTCAAAAAGTGAATTGCATTACAGAGGACACTTCTTAATACAATATAAAAATTGTATCATCATTTTAGCATCTTGCTGGCTACTACTGAGTGTAATGTTACTTTTTATCTTTTGAAAAAGAGGTCTTAGAAAGCTCACAACATCAGTTCTAATCAAAATGTCTAATATGAGGACAAAGTTATTTAAAATGACCTAATTCTAATCAATAGGTTCTGAGCACAGGCAGGAGTTTACATGATCTCAGGCTGAATAGAAAATACTGGTATGACTGGATTTTCATCATGCAAAAATATCATCTGTTTTTGTAGTGAGAGAGTATTAACAGCTGCTATTAGGGAACATGAAAAATGAAGTCAATGAGTTGATGACTTATGATGAAAATTAAAAAAATATGAGACTGATATTAGTCATGGTTTTTCAGACTGTGATTCAGATTGGCTGAATCAGATTGACTCAAAGTGCAATTTTTTTTAATGAAAAAATATTTTCTTCATAAACTTAAAAAAAAATAATTTTATACTGGCATAGATAAGCAGTAGAAAAAATACCATGAAACACTGGAGGTCTATGAATTGCTATTCTGTTTCTCACCAGGTGGTCCAATTTCACATCAGTTAAATAAATGCCCCAGTAAAAATCAATGAAGAGGACACTTCTGTCTCCTGCCAAAATTGAAGAACTTGATTTACCTTCTGACTGAAACAACCACCATGCCCCCTGCCCCCACATCCACCCCCACAAATAAAAAACAGAGTAAAATATAAAGATTTTAAAGATACTGCCCACTGGGCAATAGAAGACAGTGATCATGATGGACAGAAAACAAATGAGGTGGGTACTATTACCCCACTTTAATAGACTTGAGAGGGTTTTTAGACAACAAGACAGAAAGAATTCGGAACCCGGCAGAATCCCTGATGTAAATCTCAGAGAAGAAAGTCTGGAGAGAATGAAACAGCTAGAGTTGCAGGAATGAGTGCCAAATAGGAGAGAGATGTGTAGAGAGAATCCCAGATCTGTAGATGGTCCTAGTGGAGTATTTAGCTGAGTATTGATGAGGGCATGAGTGTGAGGAAAATACCCATTGGTGGGGAAAGAATAACCCTAAAAGATTAGAAGGAACAGTACTTTTACTCATTCAGGACCAGGAATGTGCCTATTCTCATTAATCAGGCTGTAAAAACTTCGCAGGGGTCCTCAAACTTTTTAAACAGGGGGCCAGTTCACTGTCCCTCAGACCGTTGGAGGGCCGGACTATAGTTTAAAAAAAAACTATGAACAAATTCCTATGCACACTGCACATATCTTATTTTGAAGTAAAAAAACAAAACGGGAACAAATACAATATTTGTATTTGCATGTGGCCCTCGGGCTGTAGTTTGAGGACCCCCGGTATAGGGCCATTGGGTAGAGAACTTAAAAGGGTTTTGTCTAAGCTAATCCAGCTCTAGATTAATAGCTTCTCTGATCCCACCTAACATAACTTAAAAGGGAGACCCAAAAAGATCAAACTGTTTCTACTACTTAATTAAATTCCAGAACAGAGCACAAAAATATTTATGGGAATGTAAAGATATTCATCCTCCAACAAGGTAAATTTAATAAATTAAAATCAGGAAATCATAACATATAATGAAGAGAAATAAATCAACCAATTGAAACTGATGCAGAACTAATGTTAGAAAGAACAAAGTTATTAATATAATCATTATAACTTTACTCCATGTTTAAAAAGTTAGAGATATAGTATAAAAAGATCCAAATCAAACTTCTAGAAATAAAACAGCAGTGTCTGAAATGAAAAATATAATGGATAAGACAACTTGCAGATTACATATTGTAAAAGTAAATAGTGATCTTGAAAACATAACAAAGGAAGCTATCTAAAAAAAAGAAAATAATTTAAAAATAAACACAATTCAGCATTTTTTAGAATATCACAGCTCAATGGTTTTTAGTATATTCACAGAGATGTATACTAAAAACCACTGAATTATTTGATATGTGAATTATATCATAATAGAGCTGTTTAAAAAATGAGCTGTGGCAATTTTGAGGAACATATATGTGTGAAGACTTTAAAAAAGAGGAGGGGGAAGAGGACAGAAAGAAGTTTTGTAGAAATAATGAACATTTTTTTCAAATTTTATAAAAAGTATAAACTTAGAGATCCAATAAGCTCCACAAATTGCAAGCACAATAAGAAAATAAAATTAAGGCATATCATAATCAAATTGTGCAAAATGAGGGATAAGAGAAAAATCTAATAAGCTGCCAGGGTTAAAAACACATGCTATATAGAGACACAGGGAGAAGAATGACAACATATTTCTCATCTATATATATATTTTATATATATATATATATATAGAGAGAGAGAGAGAGAGAGAGAGAGAGCTAATAGGCAAAGTGTCCTCACAGGAGTTCGACCGGGAGTTCTATCACTCACTATGACATGCATTTACCACCAGGGGGCAGCATGGAACAAAGGAAGGCCACAGCTGGCAGCCGGCAGCCAGCAGCCTGGGAAGGGAGGCTCCAGCTGGCAGCCGAAAGGCCCCGATTAGCCCTGATTGCTGGCCAGGCCTAGGGACCCTACTGTGCATGAATTTTATGCACTGGGCCTCTAGTTTAAAAATAAAAATGTAAGCAAGAAAGCAGTTGGAGCAAGTGTTGGAAAAAAATATTTGCCTTCTAATCAGATAGAATTAGTCCTTCAATTTTTGTTCTGTTTCGAGTTGTATTGGTTACTCTAGAGCAGTGGTTCTCAACCTTCTGGCCCTTTAAATACGGTTCCTCATGTTGTGACCCAACCATAAAATTATTTTCGTTGCTACTTCATAACTGTAATGTTGCTACTGTTATGAATCATAATGTAAATATCTGATATGCAGGATGGTCTTAGGCGACCCCTGTGAAAGGGTCGTTGGACAGCCAAAGGAGTTGCGACCCACAGGTTGAGAACCACTGCTGTAGAGTATTTATATTTTCACATGAATTTTAGAATTAGTTTGTCAATCTCTACAAAGAATCCTACTGGGATTTTGATTGGGATTATATTGACTCTATAGGTCAATTAGTAAAAACTTGACATCGTAACAATATTAAATCTCCTGACCCATGAAGATGGTATAGCTCCCTATTTACTTAGGTCTTCTCTGAACCTTACTTACTTGGTAAAGATGTGTCAACGTTGGTTCATCGATTGTAACTAATATACATTTTGTTGGAGGTAGTGAATGCTGCGGGCAGGCTGGGGGAATAGGATTGGATATGTAGAAAACTGTATTTTCTATTCAATTTTGCTGTGAACCTAAAACTTCTCTAAAAACTAAAGTGTATTAGTAATTTAAAAAAATGGTCTCAAATCAATAACCTAACTGTTTAAAAATTTTTAAGTTAGAACAGGCTTAAACCATTTTGAAGATTTCCTAAGCAGTTTCACCTTCTTTAATTTCTATCTAAATCATAGTAAACAATTAAGAGTTCTAGCACTTTGCTGACAGAAACAGGACCTTTCCAATAGAACAAAAAGTCTTTTCAGTAGAAGTAACTTTCTGAAACAAAGACCTCAAGGTCAAAGTCTTGTCATTTATTTTGAATTTTCAGCAGATCTTAAGGGATTCTTTTTCTTCATTTGCCACCCACATGCCATTGATCAGAAACCTCCTTTATTTTTGAGCCCCCAGCTTTTCTAAAGCATGGCTTTCACAGCCAAACATGCTCTGAGCAGCACAACAGACATTTTAACTCTTCAACTTCCAGAAAAAAGAGGTTTCAATATAAATGATACAAAATTTAATGGAATAGTACTAATCAGATATTGTACCTAAGGAAAATGCCTTTTTAAGGAAGGCTGGGAAATATGGTGACGCACTTCATACAAAATGAGTTGTGTGCAATGCTTTGTAAACTTGAACCACTTTATAGATATTGGAGAAAAAGGTTTTACTTTATTTTATTTTTTTTGCCAAGAAACAATGTCAGAGAACAAATACAAAATATAATTTCTCTGATATCTTTTTAAACCACTATATATTCTAATTTCTTGGTAGTTTTTTTCTAGCATGTATCATTCACTGAAGTACTCATATAAAAATAAATATTGCTTGTAGGCATGCAGATGACTTCAAATATTTCTGCACTTCACGGTGAATTGCTCATTCACCTGAGTGTTTAATAGTGTCAATGTGCTCAACATTATCATATTTAATTGAATAGTTCAACAAGATAATGTGCCAGGGCACACACCATTCTGTGAAATCATTCAATGCATCAGGCTCACAATAAATAAAGCAACACTTAAATACAATCCAGGGAACTTTGCGGAAATTATATTTTAAAAAAAGAGAGAAGAAAGGGAGATAAAAAAAAAGGAATTTTGTGAGAAAAAAGGGAAGGTTGATGGTTGTCTGGAAAGAGATTTCTGAAGTCTGATTAACACCAACTCTCAAAACTCATTTTCTTGAATGGCACTAAAAGTAAATGTAACTTGTGAGAAGAGAATATGTTTGAATATTACGAACATGGTAAATTAGCACTGTTTCTGGAGCTTTAATATACAGCAGGGGTTGTAGACAAACTTTTTCCACAAAGGGCCAGAAAGTCCCAATCACATGGCTTTGGGGGCCACCTGAGAGCAGCCATGGGATAATACATAAACAAATGAGTGTGGCTGAGTTCCCATAAAACTTTATATACAAACAGATGGATGGGCAGGATTGGCCCACAGCCTTATATCACTGACCCAGTCTGATGTAGATAGTAAAGTCAACTCACCCTTGAACTTGGATGGTTTAAATGTCATAAAACATACACACACATAAAAAACAAACAAACCACCTCATACACAGAAAACAGCCTGGTGATTACAACGGGGGAAAGGGTTTGGGGGAGGTAAGAGAAGGTGAAGGGGGAATAAACGATGATGGAAGGATACTTGACTTGGGGTGTTGAACACACAATAACAATGAACAGATGATGTGTTGTACAACTGTAGCCCTAAAACCTATAGAATCTCATTAATTAATGTCACCCCAATAAATTCAATTGAAAAGAAAAAAAATTAAAAAAGATGTCACCCTCACCAACACTGATTTTACTTAATCCAATTACACTGAATGGCCCTTTATCAAGTGAAATAGGGAAAGTTCAAATGCAAATGGAAGTTTCAACTAGCACAAAAGTAACGTGTGTCAGTATTTACTTTTAGAATACTTTTTAAAATTTCAAGTTATGCAAATTAATCATATTCCGTTAATAAAATTACTAAGATAATTAGCGTATTATGGAATGGCATCAGGATGATCTTTGTTCTATTCATTGTGTGGCTATTGATCAAGAACAATATTTCTAATATTTTCAGATTTTTTAACTTTTACTTTTAATAATAGCATCTCTATGTTTCTCACTCCTTGAACCAATATAAGTGTTCCTGCAGATCATTCCCAAAGCTGCTGAAATTTGGCAAAGGCTTAGGAATCTGAGGGACCAGGGCTTGCATTTTAGCTCTTTCACTGTCTGTGTGACCTGAGATAGATTATTTATTATATCTGAAGTTCATTTTCCAGGAACATAAGATGATGAAAATATACCTTATGCAGGTGACTGTTGTAAGGATTAAGAAAAGTAAACATCTCCCACAGTTGGAGTTCAATAATAAGTTAATTCTGTTTCTTTCTTTCCTTATCTAAGGGATAATTCTTAGAGTGCAAAAATATCAGAAATCCTTTTTATCAGAGAACAACTGGTACAGAAAAAAAAGCCATTGGGAATAAAACCATTTAAAAGAGGAACCAAATTTTTCTTGTAATTAATCAGGGGTCAATGGACTAATTGAGACATTACTTTTAAAACTGTGATTAAAATTATGGATATAACTTTATTCTGTATTTAACAAAATAAATTTAATCCTGTAAGTGCAATCATGTGCTAATTCATAGAACAAAAAAAAGAATTATAGATTATGTTCATGGAGAGGGAAGTATAGCTTCTTTGGAAAAAATATATGATAATGTGATATGACATAAATGAGGTCATTGTCTTTACATTTCAAATTTTACCCAAAAAGGATTATTTTTGCAAAAGGAACTACAAAGCATTTAAAACAAAAAATCCTTCTAAACAGATAAATAGGGGATAAAAGTTAAGAAAACAAAGAACTAGTCACTACTTAACCAATTATAGGGTACACATCTATTTCAGATATTCTACATACCCTATTTTGGCCTGAAACCAAATTTTCTTAATTGCACCAGTAAAATGGTAGATGAAATATGTGTGTATTAAAAAACCCTTTATAAATGTTTGGCGGAAATAGTTTGTTATTATTGCATGCAAATTATGGGAACAGCCATTTGAAGCAATTTTATTATCTTTGTTTGGAAGATATTAAACAGTATTGGGAAAATATATGAAATGATGTTCCTATAATCCTATATAATGCAAGCTTAATATGCTGTGTCCAGTCGTCCGTTCAACCAAAGCGTAATATGCTAATGATATGTTAAGGCCCCTCAACTGCTTGCTATGATGTGCACTGACCACCAGCGGGTAGACAGTTGACCAATCAACCAGTTGCTATGACATGCACTGACCACCAGGGGGCAGATGCTCTGACCAGTAGGTTAGCTTGCTGCTGGAGTCCGGCCGATTGGGACTGAGCAAGACAGGCCGGACACGCCCTGGAGCCCTCTCACAGTTCCTCCCCAGCTGGCCAACCTCCCAAGTCCCTTCCTGGCCCCTATTGTGCACCAGTGGGGTCCCTCGGCCTGACCTGCGCCCTCTTGCAATCTGGGACCCCTCAGGGGATGTCAGAGAGCCAGTTTTAGCCCAATCCCACAGGCCAGGCCGAGGGACCCCACTGGTGCATGAATTCATGCACTGGGCCTCTAGTTGTGTTTATAAACTCACATTTTATTGTTATAATATGATCCATGATTAACCTTATTAATACAATTAGCAAGGAACCTAAATATGATCTACAGCTTTCTCAGAAGACTTTATTTTATCACAAAAAAATTTACTTTTTTAGACCATATAGTAAACATATAATATTTCTTAATGGATTTTAAAAATTGGTACAATTGTTATAAATAGCAGGATAATTATAGAAGTTGAAAATATGAAGTTAAAAGGTATGGTATATGCATGAAACATAGCTACAGTTTTTATCTATAATTGGAACATTTTAAGATCACACAACACCATACAGTGTATACTCTTCTCCTTGGATATGTCCTGATTTCTTTTCTTCTTAGCGCACACTGTAGCACATAAATTTTGACACATTCTGAACAGACCAAGAAACTACTTGCTGTCACAATGAGTAGTTTGCTACCCCAAATTAGAGCATTTATTTAGACATTAAATCAGATCTCCCTCAATGAATTGGAAATTCAATTATGGTAAAAGGAACAGGTTTGGTGACCCTTTCTGTGATTGCACCTTGCATATAAATGTAGCTAAATCATAAATGACTACCATTTTCCTAAACAAGTAACTATATTAGGCAACTTATTGTCCACTTACTTAGGTTAAACTAATACCATTTAAGCATTTTCATAAAATACATAACTGGGCTAAAACCTCTCATTTAAAATATAAATAAAATCAGTGAAATTCTATGTTTTTTAAATTGGTATGCAGCACATGATCCTGAATCAAATTGAACAAGATCTTACAAATATAAAGGACTAATTTGCAGGAGGTATCTAAAATCACACAAGGATTCTTATAGAGGCACTAAAACAATGTACCACATTATGCTACTTAAAAAGGACTAAAAATTTAAGTAAAATGTGGACTGTAAAAGGAAAATTTCTTAGCTAATCATCATTGTCAAGAAGTTAAATGTATTGACTGATGAAAATTCACATACGCATACTGCCAGTGTAAAATTTAAGAAGTAGAAATATTTTTGCTAGTTTGTAGAACTCAAGATAATCTTTGATTAGAACATTCATAGGTAAAATCTGAAAAGAACAGATCAAGAAACATCCTATACGAATATGGGCAAGACTGAGGATAAGCCAAGTTCACTGCTGTCTGAGAATAGCTTTAGACCATGTGAGCAAGACAATAAAATCTAATTGTAGATAACACTTCTGGGGAAAAATAAAAAAAGAAATTGTTTGGCAGTCTACAATGATTCAGATCACCCTTCTGAAACCCAACACAAACCAATTAGTTAGCAGCCAACATCTAGAAGACTGGTCAAATCTGGCATCCCTCTGCATGCTTCTGTTCTGTGGACACAGCCTTTTCCTCCAACACACAACTCCCCGCGCAAGAACAAATATAGCACTATAAGTTCAGGATTCTATTCCAGGAATCTTTCTAGATTTAGTTAACCTCCTGTTATAAAAAAAACAAAATTACATTTTAAGCATTTTTTAATGCATTGCAATTTTTACCAAAAAAAAAATGTTCTCTTTAGGAATAAATTGTTATTTTAAATGACAAAACTTTATGGTCCATTGATTATAGAGGTCTATAATCCTCAAAATTTCAGTCTCCTTTATTCTATAAACATCAGTTTTCTTAACCCCTGCGCAAGAGTCTCATAAAGTACCAAGGAAAAAAAAGTAGCTGGAAGTTCATGAGATATTCTGAAAAACAAAAGTGAAAAAAAAAGTACAATTTAATAGTAAACTATAACTGGAAACCATTCACATTGTAACCTGTTTTGAAATATAAGCTTTTTGAGGGTAGGATTGTGTCCTTTAAATGATGGAATATATTTGTATGTATATGAAACAAAAGGAATAGTAATTTAATAAGTTCTTTGCTTATTTATATATGAAATATAAATATGTAGTTTCTGTTTATATCTGCTTATTTATTATGAATGTTGGCTTTGGAGGCAATACATTTCTGTGTCAAATAAGCACAGATGACACTTCGGTCTGTTTCTCGTCCCCATGGGCCTTATGATGGCTTTCTGCACGCCACATAACAGTCTCTATGACATTCAGGCTTGGATGTCATCCAACATTTTAAAGCTAAATGTAGACAAGACTAAATTATTACTCATAGGGTCTCCTCAACATCAATCTTTATATTTCTTTTTAGTTCTTCCCTCTGACATCTACTACATCCTCCTCAATGTCTCAGGGCTCATAACGCTGAACTGATTTTAGATTCTGAGCTTTGTTTTTGATGTCCATATTAATCAGGTTGCAAAGTCATCTTATTATCATCCTAGAAGCCTTTCTGGGATATATCTCACTGAGTCTCCAAGGGAAAGAAAAACCCTCGGATGCGCTTCCGTTACTTCTTGCTAGGATTACCGTAATTCATTATATTCTGGTCTACCTGTCACCTCTACTCCTAGCTGCTCACAGCAAGTACAGACTCTGGTAATGTGTGAAGGCATACAAAAACCAGAATATCTGATCACATTACTTCGGCAACAAGGAAATTCTGCTTGCCTCTAGGAAAGCTGTGAATTGTGTTTAAGCCTTTATTCCATACAAACATGACAGGTTTCTGAACTATAGTTAAGTGACTTGTTATCAGTACTCATTTCCAAAAGCAAGTTTACCTCACAAAAACCTAATAGTTATGATCCTACAGGTTAAATAATTAACATTTTACTAATTGATTTCCATTTTTATGAACTTGGGAGGAGGGCTTATTATATAAAAAAATCTTGGTAAAAATTACATATGATTTTGTAATGCAAAAAATCACTCCTATGTTTATTTGTACAGTAAACTTCAATGTTAATGGTAGAGTATGAGGCCTAATAAGGCAAGGAACACCTGCACTGCTGCTGTAATAAGAAACAACCTTTGTTTCAGTCTTGATTCTAAACTGTGAATAGTAATCCAGGAAAGCAATGCAGGGGCAGATTCGCAATATTGTCCCTCATCCAGCCAGTCAGAGAAATTGATCAAAATGAACAATAAAATATACCTACCTTATAGTTCAGATATGGTTAATTTGTAGATTTACATTTCTTTGTTCTGACACTTGTTTTACCACATTATTTCCTTTCACCCATGTTACACTGTTTCAGTGTCAAAAGATCATTATTAGAAATCTCCTTCTTATGAGACTAAAACACTTTAATCTTCTATGTCAAAGCTGACTTTTAAGGTTTGTGAATGTGGCAAGATGAGTCTGTCTCCACACCAAATCCATAAAAGGCATAAACAATGAAAAGGCAAAAGACATGCTACACTCTCTCCATGCCCATACCACTTACCTATTTCTTAGGTTTATCAGTGCCACTGAAGGCACCTCTTATGATATAGATTTCTAATCCTATATAATAAAAGCCTAATATGCAAACTGACCGAACAGCAGAACAGCCGGTCGCTATGACGTGCACTGACCACTAGGGGGCAGACGCTCAACACAGGATCTACCCCCAGCCCATAGGCCCCAGGCCAGCCAAGGTGGGTGTCCCCTGATTGCCCCACTGATTGCCCCGCAGAGGGAGGCAGCCAGCAGTGGTGGCAGTGGAGGGCAGGGCGGGGCCAGCCGGTGAGCGGGTGGTGCCAGGCCAGCCAAGGCAGGTGTCAGTGGGGGCCCCCGCAACTGCCTCACCGGTTGCCCCTCAGATCGGCCTTGCTCGCCGGCTAGGCCTAGGGACCCTGCCTGTGCACTAATTCTGTGAGGCCCGGTGCACAAAATTCGTGCCTGGGCAGGGTCCCTAGGCCTGGCTGGTGATCAGGGTCGATCAGGGCCTTCCTGCTGCCAGCTGGGGCCTTCCTTCCTGCTGCCAACTGCCGGATAGGGCCTTCCTTCGTTCCACGTCAGCCCCTGGTGGTCAGTGCACATCATAGCAAGCGATCAAACTCCCCGTCTCCCAGTCAAACTCCCGAGGGGACACTTTGCATATTAGCCTTTTATATATATACATATGCATGCTGTTACATAACACTGCAATTGGTCTGTCAAAAACACTTGCCTATGTAATAAACCTGAAAAATGGCAACCTCTCCCAGGATCATTACTTGCTTTAGATTTTTGAATACTAAAGGGAGGCAAAAGCATAGTGCATGTCCTTGTTAATATTCAGGACAGATGGTGGGTGGCCACTGACAATGTCAAAAATAAGAAGAACCTTAAAACTAAAATCATCCTTGAGAAAAAATACATTGAGCTCCTCTTGAAAACAATGATGACATATTATCTAAAAACTCCATGCTATCCAATTTTGGGAGTTGACTATGTAGTCAGCAAACTTCAGAAGACCAATCCCTTAATAAACTTTTTATTAAAAAAAATAATAAAAGATTTCTGTAAGAATAATAATTAGCACATTGTCCTACAGTAACTGGAATCTTATCCTTCTGTGGCCTTAATTTTGGGATTATCCTCTCCTCTTATGAATAGCCTCCTTCTTCAGTTACTTTTCTTACAATCTCCAAAAAACTAACAGCTGCAACAGTAAGATCAGAGGCAGCATCTTCTTTCACCATTAACTATTTTCCCCTATGAGTTCCTCCATCACCAACATCATCACTGATTGGCAGCAAAGTTGTCATGTTCCCAATATTCAGTTGATCATAAAGGTTATTTTCACCCTTATGTGAATCAAAATCTTACTTCCTAGCTTATTTTGAGAATTTCACACACTTTGGAAAGGGATTTCTGAGTATAAGGACTGAGCAGTTTCCTTTCCTCAAGACATCAGGAAACAAATTTGCAATGTCCATTTACTCATTTCTTCATTTATTAATAAACACTACTTATTAAGCAATATTAGAATAGCTACAAGACAACCTAAGTACATCTTTAAAGTGCTATCAAAGTAAGATCACTAATAATATAAGAAAAATCATAATGTTTACCATGTTATTTACTCAAAACAGTCATCATGGTAAAGTTCAGACATTTTAATACTTCAAACTTATTTTGTACTTTTGTATGTATTAAACTTAATATATGGTGGAGAGGGCTCTATCCTCTTATAAATGCTTAGGGTTTCTAGAGTCTTTATCTAGACCTATAGATATTATACCAGGAGCTGTGTATAATACTGTAAACTAGACAAGTGAGGTTCTTATCCTCAAACACACAGTAAATAAAATAAAGATGATTACAAATTATAATAAATGTCATAATCATGGAAGATGAGAAACCTTCCTTAAATGGTCATGAAAACCTCTCTGAGGACATGACACTTAAGCTGGTAACTAACGGATGACAATAAACTTGCCTTTCAAAAAGATAGGGAAGAGCATCCTGGCAGTTGTAGGGGCCAAAGTAAAAGTCCAGTGAAGGGAAGGGGCTTGAAATTATCAAGGAAAAGAAAATAGTGTGATCAAAATATGGTGACTGGGTGAGGAAAGGGCGAAGGTGAGTTTTTAGAGGGAGGCAGAAAAACAAATGAGGACCCATGAACTAAATAAAGCTGGGATAAGTAGTTCCAATATCATTGAAATAGAAAGTATTGAAAAAATTTAGCAGGGAAGTCAAAATGACATGATCTATGTGCTTAACAAATCATTCTGGCTGCTGAGTGTAGATGTGAGAAATAATACAGTGAGGATCCTCAATTTCTAGTTTGATAAATTGAGTGGATGATTGTTTCTTAAGAAACAATGAAACTCCAGAGATTAAGGGTCTGAAGGAGAAAGATAAATGAAATTGGTAACAGTGCACACAACTTTCTTTTGGACATTCAAGTTTGAGATGTTTATGAGACATTCAAAAAGAGATATGAAGTAGACAGTTTGGATACAGAAGTGTAGGACTTAAAGATGTCAGAGCTTAAAGTATAAATTGGGGAGTTAAGAGCATATATATATAGTATATTTAAAACCAAAGGTTTGGAGGAAATCATCTAGAAAGTAGGTTGAGATAGAGAAGAGATAAGAGATCCAGACCAGCTCTGACCAGTTTGGCTCAGTGGATAGAGCATCGGCCTGCGGATTGAAGGGTCCCAGGTTCAATTCCGGTCAAGGGCATGTATCTTGGTTGCTGGCACATCCCCAGTAGGGGGTGTGCAGGAGGCAGCTGATCAATGTTTCTAACTCTCTATCCCTCTCCCGTCCTCTCTGTAAAAAAATCAATAAAATATGTATTTTTTTAAAAAAAAGAGAGATCCAGACCAATCCCAACTCCATTATCTAGCAGCAGGGCGGGGGCCGGTTGGGGGGAGGGGGAGATTGATTATTAAAATAGGAGAAGAGGCCAGAAAAAGTGAGAGGAGTGTTTCAGAA
Source organism: Myotis yumanensis (assembly GCF_028538775.1). Taxonomy (NCBI): domain Eukaryota; kingdom Metazoa; phylum Chordata; class Mammalia; order Chiroptera; family Vespertilionidae; genus Myotis; species Myotis yumanensis. Next base: position 45,645,588 of record NW_027223757.1, read on the forward strand.
AGAAAGGGGTAGTCAAATATTGCTGTATGTTGAAAGAAAATCAGAGGTGAAAACTCTCCATTAGACTGGGCTAATGGACCATGGCTGTCACTGGTATCAGGGGCAAGAGCAGTTACAGTGACACTGTAGAACTGGAAATCTGAAGGAGGGTTGATGTTAGATAAATCGTGGGTGATAATGTGGAGATAGCATATTACATTTATTCCCTACATTGTGGCTCATTATTTCAAAGCAAAGTACATGTAAATAAGAATTAAATAGAAGTTAAATGTTACTGTAAAATATTAATTAATCGCATGAAGTGAAGGGGCCTATTTTACACACCTATACCACCCAGTTCTGTACAGCACTCTAGGTTAATTTTAGGGATTAAAATACACAGATAGTTAAAAGAGAAAATTTCGTTTGATCTATTTTTCAGGCAACAGCAGTTCTTCATTCTGGTGCCCATTAAAGGATGAGTAAACAAACAAACAAAAAATACTTGTAAGCTATTTTTTGGAAAAAAAAAATCTGCAACAAAAAGAAGAAAATAAATATAATGTGACACATATAGATGAAGAATATGCTACCCAATATTATAAAACTTTATATTATAAAGCACTCTCAGGAAAATGAAAACTTGGACTCAACATTTTTTTTAAATGTAAAAGGAGAAATTGAATGAACATTAATTGGAGGAGCTAAAGAAATATTTTAAGGGGAGAAATTATGTCATCATAAAATTTAAATATCACTAGAAACAGTCAGCTGAAGAATCAACACTGCTGAAAACTGAACCTATGATGTGAAGAACAAGCTTAGGAAAAGCACAGGCAGATATAAATTGGTAAAATCAATCAGAGAGGAGAATATACAATTAAATATAACAAATACAGTTGGATTTCTGTATCTGTGGGTTCCACATCTGTATATTCACCCAACTGTGGATCAAAAATATATATTTTTAAATGTCACATTGCCGCTGATGTGTATAGTATTATGTAGATAGGCCTACAATGGTTGCGTCTGTACTGAACATGTACAAACTTTTTTCTTTTCATTATTCCCTAAACAATCCAGTTTATATTGAGAAGCATTTGCATTGTATTAAGTATTATAAGTAATCTAGAGATGGTTTAAAGTATTTGGGGAGGATGTGCATAGATTATATTAAATTCTATGCAATTTTATAAAAGAATGAGCTAGATAGAGTCTTTTCTTACACCACTCACAGAAATGAATTCAAAATGGATTAAAGACTTAAATGTAAGACTGGAAACCATAAAAATCCTAGAAGAAAACATAGGAAAAACTACTGGGTTTTGGCAATTGTATTTTGGACGAGATATCTAAAGCACAAGCAAGAAAATAAAAAATAGGAGGGAGAGACCAAGATGGCGGCGTAGGTAAACACCGGAGACCGCTGCCACAAACAACCATTTCAAAAATACAACTAAAAGACGGAATGGACATCACCCAGAACCACAGGAAGGCTGGCTGAAGAGAGACTCTACAACTAGAAGGAAAGAGAACAGCAAATCGAGGCTCAGAGGCGGCGCAGTGTGGAAAATACAAAGGTACCGAGGTGCGCGCGCAAAGCGGGCTGGTGGCTGAGGGCGCGGTTGTCGTTTTCTGTCGGGAGTGAGTCTCAGACTCTGGGCTCCAGATCCGGGCGAGTCTCTAGGGACCCAGACTCAAACGGGAGAAGCGGGATTATCCGGCATCAGTTGGAACCTGAGGGCAGCTTTCTCTCCGAGGTTTGCAGCGGCTGCCGGGGTTCTGAGAAGCAGAGCCTCTGGGAACGGGACTGAGAGCGGCCATAACTGCTCCCTCCGCCCGCCCTGTTGATCCCGCCCTGCCCAAACCCTGCGCACAGCCATTTGCCGATCGCCTCAGGCAAAGGCTGGATTAGCGCCTCCCCAGAAGGCAGACGTTTTCCATACAGCTGATTCCTACAGCCAGTCGGCCTGGTGGTCAAATCCCTCTAGTGTTAACTACAACAATTAAGGTTTGGCTAGAACAAGACTGCGCACAGAGACCACAAGGGGGTGCACCAAGAAAGCATAAAAGATGCGGAGACAAAAAAACATGACAGAAATGGAGGATATGGAGCTAAGAATCGCAATTTTGAGGGCTTGCCATAAATTTGTGCAGAGCCTCACGAAAACTAATGAGACCCTCGATGCTACGATAAAGAAATTAGAAAGTAAGCATACACGGACTGAAATAAAGAATATTATACCCAATAGCAGACCAGAGGAGCACAAGAATCAAACCAAAGATTCCACAAAAAACACCCAATTGGAAAAGCAAAATGAAAAAAGAATCCGAAAGTGTGAAGATAGTGTGAGGAGCCTCTGGGACAGCTTTAAGCGGACTAATATCAGAATTATTGGAGTGCCAGAAGATGAGAGACAGCAAGATATTGAAAACCTATTTCAAGAAATAATGGCAGAAAACTTCCCCCATCTGGAGAAAGAAATGGACTTACAGGTCCAAGAAGCACAGAGAACCCCAAACAAAAGGAATCCAAAGAGGACCACACCAAGACACATCATCATTAAAATGCCAAGAGCAAAAGACAAAGAGAAAATCTTAAAAGCAGCAAGAGAAAGAGGCTCAATTACCTACAAGGGAATACCCATACGACTGTCAGCTGATTTCTCAACAGAAACTTTGCAGGCCAGAAGGGAATGGCAAGAAATATTCAAAGTGCTGAATACCAAGAACCTACAACCAAGATTACTTTATCCAGCAAAGCTATCATTCAGAATTGAAGGTCAGATAAAGAGCTTCACAGATAAGGAAAAGCTAAAGGAGTTCATCACCGCCAAACCAGTATTATATGAAATGCTGAAAGGTATCCTTTAAGAAGAGGAAGAAGAAGAAAAAGGTAAAGATACAAATTATGAACAACAAACATGCATCTATCAACAAATGAATCTAAGAATCAAGTGAATAAATAACCTGATGTACAGAATGAACTGGTGATTATAATAGAATCAGGGACATAGAAAGGGAATAGACTGACTATTCTTGGGGGGAAAAGGGGTGTGGGAGATGGCGGGAAGTGACTGGACAAAAATCATGCACCTATGGATGAACACAGTGGGTGGGGAGTGAGGGTGGAGGGTGGGGTGGGAGCTGGAAGGAGGGGAGTTATGGGGGGAAAAAAGAGGAACAAATGTAATAATCTGAACAATAAAGATTTAAAAAAATAAATAAATAAAATTGAGGCTTGATCAGAAAAAAAAAAAAAAGAAAATAAAAAATAAATGAAGTAGGACTATACCAAATTAAAATGCTTCTGCACAGCAAAATAAACAAAATTAAAAAATCTATGGAAGCAGAAAAAAACATATGCAAACTACATATTTGATAAAGGGTTAATATCCAAAATATATTTGGAAAAACTCATATAACTCAAATAATCCAATTAAAAATGAACAAGGAACTTAAATATACCTTTTTCCTAAGAAGATATACAAATAACCAACAGTTACAGGAAAAAGGTGTTCAACATCACTAATAATTAGGGAAATATAAATAAAAATTACAATGAGATATCATCTCACACCTGTTAAAATGGCTATCATCAAAAAGACAAGAGATAACAAGTGCTGGTGAGGATGTATAGAAAAGGGAATCATTGTACACTTTGGATGGGATTGTAAATTGGAACAGCCACTATGGAAAACAATTCTAAGATCCCTCAAAAAAATAAAACTACATATGATCTAGCAATTCTACTTTTGGGAATATGCCCAAAGGAATTAAAAACACTTTGTCAAGGAGATACTTGCACCTCACTCCCCTATGTACAAAGCAGCATTATTTACAATAGCCAAGACATAGAACAACCTAAGTGCCCCTCAATGTATAAAGAAGATGTGGTATATATACACAAGGGAACATTATTCTGCCGTTAAAAATAAAAAACAAAAGAAGCAGCAAATCCTGCCATTTGTGACAACATAGATGAACCTTGAGGGCATTAAACTAAATGCAATAAGTCAGAGAAAGATAAATATTGTATGATTTCACTTATGTGTGGAATCTACCCCCAAAAAACAACAAAACAAAACAACAACAACCACAACAAAAAACCCAAATACATAGAAAAAGAGATCATATTTGTGGTTACTGGAGGCGGGAGATGATGGGCTGAGAAATTGTAAGAAGGTAGTCAAAAGTACAAACTTCCAATTATAAGATAAATCAATTCTGGAAATGTAATGTACAACACAATGACTATCATTAACACTACTATATGGAAGTTGTTAAGAGAGTAAATCCTAGGTATTCTTGAGGAGATAGAAAAAGAGGCCAGGCAGTTAGTCAGAGACAGGGACCACAGGGGGGAGGGGAAGGAAATACAGAGGGAGGGGAGGGCAGAGGAGGAGAAGTAGAGCTTTGCAGACATGGAGACAAATAAAGGACCTAGAACTAGACCCAGCTAGGTGGGAACCTGGATGGGCAGGGAAAACTTGACCCAACTTGGCAGAACAGTAATATCATCTGGGACCTGAAGTGGCAGTCCTCAACTAGGTCCCCCTCAACCCCCAACCCCATCCCCCCATCAACACCCCCGCAGACAGAAACTTGAGTTTTGAAATAATTGGATATTGCCAGAATTCTTTGAAGGGACCAATCAGAAGCTAGCAAGGTATATGAATATCCCTAAACAAAGAGCTTAAGAGCTTCCTCTTGCAGCAGGAAGTCTGTCTATCCCCCAATAAATTTTGTTTCCGCCAAACATTTTTTTGTCCGTGAATCAATTCTTTGGTTTACAAAACAAAGAACTCGGACCAACCACTGCATTTTGGTTTCATTCTCATCACAAGACAGACAAAAATTAGGGGTTTCTCTATGAGATGATGAATATTAACTAAAGTTATTGTAGTAATCATTTCACAATTTACATAAATCAACTCAAAAATTAAATGTAAAAGAATATAGTATATCAACATGATGAAATGCTGTGTCCATTAAACAGAGTGAACTATCACTATAACATTTGATTTAGAGTGATTTCAAATTTCTAGGTGTACTTGAGTGAGAAAACCAAGTTGCCCTCAAAAGTATGGCAAATCGAAGCTACAATGAGATACCACCTCACACCTGTTAGAATGGCTATTATCAACAAGACAATAATAAGTGATGGAGAGGTTGTGGAGAAAAAGGAACCCTCATTCACTGCTGGTAGCAATGACAACTGGTATAGCCACTATGGAAAACAATATGGGGGTTCCCTCAAAACTTAAGAATAGAGCTAGCATATGACCCAGAAAACCCTCTTCTGGCATACCTACCTGAAAAATATGAAAACTTTTATTTGTAAAGATTTATGTACTTCTATGCCCAAATGCAGCATTATTTATGGTGGCCAAGACAGACAACAGTATGGTGGTTACCAGAGAGAAAGAGGGATGGGAGGGAGGTAGTATAGGGTAAAGAGGTCAAATATATGGTAATAGAAGGAGATTTGACAAATTAAGATGCATTTTATATTTTAAATGTGTAAATAGAATTGAATCAATTGGAAGTGAAACTTCTAGTATACTGCTCATATTATCTGTATGTATGAATGACTATCCTTTCTTTAGTACTTCTTTTGAGTGGTTTAACTTTATTATTTTCCTCTTTAACTCAAATTTGAAAATAAAGTTCACAGTGTTAAAAAAAGGCAAATTCCTATAAATTAGATAAATAGATCTATATAGACACATTTATGTATTTATATATGGGGTATGCATGTGTGCATGTTTCCATGTACTTATATGTGTTTATATGTATGTATATATTTATAAATAAGTTTAACATATGTATTATGCATGAATATGTGTATAGTGTGTGTATTGTGTATGTGTGGGAATATAGTTCCATACTATGATGTTATCTGTTCCTGGGGAGGAAATGTGAAAAACTGATGGGAGAGAACAGGGCTAGAAGAGCTAAAAATAACTGTCCTTTAAAAAACAAGGAATAATCCTATTTATACAAAATCATAAATATATACAGTATAAGTATAATAAAATTTTTAAAATTACCTCCAAATCTGCTGATTTATAGTATGGGGATTTTTCAAAAGAAAGAAGTTATGAACCAATTAATGTCAGTATTTTGGGTCTGCTTGGTGGTAAAAATAAAGAAGCACACTTCTATGTGTATATGTACACTTCTATTTGCAAATGTTTGCATGAGCCAAAAGAAAGTCACACTAGTGTATTGATAATGCTCATTTTGGGGGTGGCGTGGGGAGGCAGGTACAATTGGAACAGGCACCATGACCCGATGGATAATGACTATCATCTTATGTATACTTAGTACAAGGACAATGTATTCAATATGTTAAAACCTATTTTAAAAATTTACTGACTCCTATCTGATAAGACAGACATATCAAGCATTAAAAATGCTCTCTTGCATCCATGGCAGACAAGCCTGGGGGTTAAAAATACTAGTAAATAGGCGGTGGGGCCTCGCCATTCAAAGATGACAGGCACGAGGCTCTGTGGTGGGCAATTAGACAGACGTGAGCAGAGCAAGGATGATGGGCCAGGTTCAGAAGGTCACCAGGGCAGGAAGCCCGGGTGCAAAGCATCGGACAAATGTAGGGTGGGACCTTGCCCGCAGGGACCTCCCCTAACAAATCGCTGGTCCTGAGGTTTGGATCCCCTGACCTTTCCTCCCTAGAGATAACATCGGAGCCTCAGTTGTATTTCAGCTCCAGGCTCAGAAAAGAAGCAAAACCAGACAAGGGACCCCAAGGCTGACCTCAGGACCAGCTGCACTGGATAATGACCCTCTGCCCTGGCACCGACCAAATAATCAGAGGAGACCTAGACCTGAAAGGATACACCTGGAAAGCTGCTGAATATTCTATTGAGATCTTTCCCCGGGACCTCCCCATAAACCTCCACTCTTAACACCCTTAGGACAGAGGACCCAGCACCCAGGTCTCCCTCCAGGGAGCAGGCTGGTGCCTTCTTCCCCTCCCTCTCCCCCCAGGCACTTCGCCTTTACCTTTCTCACTCCTAAGCTCCAAGGGCCCTTCCTTTGCCTCTATAACTTGTTTACTAAACCCATTTACTCTACGAATTACTTCTTCCACCTCTGTGACTTTATAAATAAATGTTCTTTTATAATCTGAGTCTTGGCTCTGAATTCTTTCCTAGCCAGAACTCAAGTAGCTGGTTGCTGAACCTGGGTCCAGTCTGACCCCACTGATCTCACTCATCGGAGCAGTTCTCATTGCCCCCAACAGATCCTGAACTCACCTCCTCACCAAATCTACAGGTACGTACACAAGCAACAATTTCCTCTGAAAAAGTCCTAGAAACTAGCTGGTGCCACCTAGACTCACTCACTCCTTCTGATTGGGTGAACCAGAGAAGGCCCACACGAAAACAGGGAGAAGAGGCTGGGACACAGTTTCACCACAACCCCACTCCAGGGGGTCCCCCGGTCTAGAGCAGTGGTTCTCAACCTTCCTAATGCTGCGACCCTTTCATACAGTTCCTCATGTTGTGGTGACCCCCAACCATAAAATTATTTTTGTTGCTACTTCATAACTGTAATTTTGCTACTGTTATGAATCGTAATGTAAATATCTGATATGCAGGATGTATTTTCATTATTACAAACTGAACATAATGAAAGCATAGTGATTAATCACAAAAACAATATGTAATTATATATGTGTTTTCCAATGGTCTTAGGCGACCCCTTGTGAAAAGGTCGTTCGACCCCCAAAGGGGTCGCGACCCACAGGCTGACAACCGCTGGAGAGGAAATTCAAACCTAAAGCTGCTCTTTGAGGAGTGAAGGATTTGAACCCCACATTGGGCACTGCCCAAAATTAAAACCTGCACCTTGGGGCCCAGCCCCCCAAAATATCTAGCTTTGAAAACCAAAGGTAAGACCCATAGGCCGGAGAGACGTGCACGCAAAGACTCACCCAGCCCAGGCCCCGCGTGGAGAACCGATGGAGAGGCGCAGAGACTTGCTGTGGGCTAGATCCGTCTGCCCGTCTGCATATCCGTTGAGCGCTGGCCTAGAAGCAGGTGTGTGGTTTGACACACATTTAGGTCCTGCTGGATACTCTGTGCCATGGAACTGGTGGGTGTCATCTTCACACTCTTTCTCCACTTTGTTCTCCTGCGGTGCCATCTTTTGTTTTTAGAGTCCACGTTTTCCGCTGTGCTCCAAAACACCAGTTATCTCTTGGGCAGAGCTTTGACACGTGTCCGCTGCCCTGGTTATTTGCGGCTGCCACCAGCAAAACTTCTCTTCAGCCTAGACTCGCTCAGTTACCAGCAGAGAAAGAGTTCTTAAATGGTCTGCACCCCAGGACACAGCCAGAGGCAGCAGACCAGGAGCTCGGTCTTTCTGGGAAAGAGGCGTGGTAGCTTCTCATCATGGCTGCTGCTGGGGGAGCAGGCTTCTGATTAAACACACCTGGGGTCTGACTGTAATCCTTTCCGGAGACCTCAGAGCTGCGGGGGCGTTCTCCTCCCAGAACTGCCTGTGCCAGTGGTTCTCAACCTTGGCTGCACATTAGAATCACCTGGGAATCGTTTTAAAATCCTGATTTCTGGGCCTCATCCTCCGGAAATTCTGTTTCTTTGTTACTAATGTTGTGGCCTCACCCTATAACAAAGAAACAGAATTTCCAGAGGATGAGGCCCAGAAATCAGGATTTTAAAAAGATTCCCAGGTGATTCTAATGTGCAGCCAAGGTTGAGAACCACTGGCCCTTTGCCGTATGCTAGAGAGCTAGCTAGTACCTCCCTGATTATATATATATATATTTGATTTCCGAGAGGAAGGGAGAAGGAGAGAGAGATAGAAACATCAATGAAGGAATCATTGATCTCCTGCCTCCTTCATGCCCCTTACTGGGGATCAGCCCACAACCCAGGCATGTGCCCTTGACCTGAATCGAACCCCGGAGGGACCTTTCAATCTGCAGGCCAAGGCTCTATCCACTGAGCAAAATCAGCTAGGGCAGTGGTCGGCAAACTCATTAGTCAACAGAGCCAAATATTAACAGTAGAACTATTGAAATTTCTTTTAAGAGCCAAATTTTTTAAACTTAAACTATATAGGTAGGTACATTCAACTTTAAATTCAACTTTAAATTCACGGTTTTCATCTTCCGTTTTTCTTTGCTTCTTCTTTGTAGCCATCTCAGACAGGGCACCTAAAAAAAATGTTTCATTTTATAATAATAAAGCCACCAACACAAAAGAATTACAATTCTTAAACTGATGACAAAAATACCTGTAGGATTTGCAGCTGGTTGGAAAAATACAGGTAGCTTTATGCTTCGAGTAGGTACTTTTGTCAGCCGCGCGACTTGCGGACGTGACTAGCACTAACCACTGCACATGAGACTGCTGACTGACTGGCTCACTCAACTTGTGCATGAATCTCGCGCGCCTCCCCTGCACCGCGTCTCCCCTGGCCCGACCGACGGACACCCCCCACTTCTTCTAACACCACTTCTTCAAAATATACTCGCCCAGGACGAAAACGGACTTCTGCGCATGGGCTACGAAGTTTCAATCGCACTGTACGTGCGCGCCCGCACGTGGTATTTTGTGGAAGAGCCACACTCAAGGGGCCAAAGAGCCGCATGTGGCTCGTGAGCTGCGGTTTGCTGACCACTGAGCTAGGGCCCTGACAGAGCTTTTACGCACACCTGGTGCATGGGTTTTGCAGATGCCACCTAGGAGCCACCCCTTGGTTGCCTGTCTGGTGGCCAAAGGGCTTGCTTTCCTTTCCAGAGTCCCATGGGATTGTAACTATCAGGGAGAATTCTTGGCAGGCTACCACCTGAGGACACAGGGAGCTGAGTGAGACATACCTGGACTTTCTATCACAAGGGCCTATTTGCTTGTCCTGGAGCTTCATTCTGAAGCCAGCCTCAGGTTTGGCACACACCTAAAGGCCTACAGATTTCAAAGTATGTTACAAAGCTATAGTGATTGGCATAAAAACAGACATATAGATCAATGGAACAAAATCCAGAACACAAAAATAAACCACTGCCAGGATGATCACTTAAGTTATGACAAAGAAACCCAAAATACATAATGGGGAAAGGACAGTCTCTTTAATACATGGTGTTTGGAAAACTGGACCATTATCTTACACCATACACAAAAATTAACCCAAATGGATTAAAGACTTGAATGCAAGGCCTGAAGCCATAAAATTCCTAGAAGATAATATAGGTGATAAGCTCCTTGAAATAGGTTTTAGTGGTGATTTTTTTTGGATTTGACACCAAAGGTAAAGGGAACAAAATTACAAGTAACCAGTGAAGTTACATGAAACTAAAGAGTTTTTGCATAGCAAAGAAAACCAGCAACAAAATGAAAGACAACCTAATGAATGGGAAAAAAATATTTAAAAATCATATATCTGATAAAAGATTATTATCCAAAGTATATAAAGAACTCACAACTCAATAGCAAAACCACCACCAAAAACAACAACAAAGAAAACAATCGTATTAAAAAACAATCCAGGATCTGATCAGACATTTTTTCCACAAAAGACAGATGGCCAACAAGTGCATGAAAAGATGCTCAATGTCACTAATCATCAGAAAATTTTAAATAAAAACTTCAGGGGCTATTTATTCTAAAATAAAAAGCATTCCCACTGAGTATAGATCACTAAAGTTTATGAAACTTTATACTACTATTTATCACTATCAACTACCCTCCATGTCTTATGCGTATATTATTCATGTTTTGCAAGCTAGTTTTATACTCAAGATGAATACAGAATTATTTTTATACTTTCAGGTCCAATCTGCACACACACTGTCCTTTGTCATTTTACTAAATATATGGTAAGCATACTAAAACATGAAAATGAAGATTTCTTTTTTAATTTTTTTCTTTATTGATTAAGGTATTACATATGTGTTCTTAACCCCCCATTGACCTCCCTACCCCCCACTCATGCCCCCACCCGCCTGGTGTCTGTGTCCATTGGTTAGGCTTATATGCATGCATACAAGTCCTTTGGTTGGAAATGAAGATTTCTCATATGAAAAACCAAGTCCAAATAAATAAACCAATTGAGAAACAGGAAAAATAATGACCAAAATAAAAAATAGTGACAACACCAAATGCTGGGAAGGATGTGGAGAAACTGGATGCCTCATACATTGCTCATGATCATGTAAAATGGTACAGCCACCCTGGAAAACAGTTTGGCAGTTTGTTCTAAAATCTAAACATACAATTACCATATGACCCAGCAATTGCACTCCTGGGTATTTATCCCAGAGAAATGAAAATGTGTATTCAACATAAGTGAAAGTGTGTGAAAACCTGAATGTTCATAACATCTTTATGAGTAATAGCTAAAAACTGGAAACAACCCAGATGCCTTTCAATGGAGGAATGGTTTACCAAACTCTTGTACATCCACATCATGAAATACTACCGAGCAATACAGAGGAATTAATTATTGATACACACAAGCATGATGAATCTCCAGGGAATTATGCTGAACTTTAAAGAAGCCAAATAATTGCATACTATATAATTCCATTTTTATAAGATTAAAAAAAAAAGCTTAGAAATGAAGAACAGATTAGTGGCTGCCAGGAGTTGGAGACTGGAGGTTGGGGGATGGGAAGGAAGTGGATGTGGTTACTTAAGGGCAATATGAGGATTCCTTTGGTACAGAACCGTTTATCTATCTTGGCTGTAGTGGTAAATACATGAACCTACACATATAATAAAATTGTATAGAACTAAGTATACACAAACACACACACACACACACACACACACACACACACAAGTACATGTAAAAGTGAAGAAATATTAGTTTTAAGAAAAGCCAATATGCTGAGGATGGCAGGACAGGAAAATGTAAAGAACCTACACCTTTGTTCATATTATTGAGTTATTAATTAATCAATCTTGGAAATGTGCTAACTCTAGAACTCTCAATGTTATATGAGATGGTATATTTGCTTATATTTAAAGCAAATAATAATTATAGATGCTTTCCAGGATTTATTGTTCAACAATGTTAAATGTACGATTATTTACAGAAGCAATAATATGAGCTAACATTTCACCAAGAAAGAGTTCACTAAATATATAAAATTTTATTTAAACATATGTGTGTATAATGTAAATATCTATCTAATTTATTTTTATGTATATGTATAATCCATAATGTATACACTTATTCCTATTAAGACATTAAAAGCCATGTAGACATGTTTTAGAGAGAATATAAAATCATATGTCTATTCTATATGATGCAAATATTTTTCCAGTATATTACTGCTTTCCATTTCATTTGTGATACATTTACTATGCTTTACTATATGAAATGATACTGGAATTCAGAATACCAAATTACTAACAGTGAGGCACATGATGTATTTTATATGATTTCACCTTCAATTAATATGTTCATACACCCTATATCATCTCTATTGTGCAAACATGTTAAATTGTAGTAAAATAAATTATTACAAATAAGATTTTCAGTTTTATTTTGTTTATTTGTTTAAACAGTTTGCACAGGAAAATTCTAAATTGACTAGAATTGGCATATGTGTAGACATAAAGTATATACTGTTCAGGAAGTTATGAATCTCAGAATCTTTGATGTGGGGTAAGATATTATAGTTATTACTAGAGGCCTGGTGCATGAAAATTCATGCACTGGAGAGGGGTGTCCCTCAGCTCAGCCTGCCGCCTCACAGTCAGGGAGCCCTCAGGGGCGAGAGGTGACCCGGCGATCAGGGGAAGGTGACACCCCCATCACACCTCTGCTGCTGCCACTGCTGGCAGCACAAACCTCAGCCGGCCCTGGTTACCTGAGCCTCAGGCAGCCCTGGGCAGCTGGGCAGCCGCCATCTGAGGTTTGGCCAGCCAGGGAGGGACTGTGGGAGAGCTCCAGGATGCGTCTCAATCGGCTGGACCCCAGCAGCAAGCTAACCTACCGGTTGGAGCATCTGCCCCCTAGGGGTCAGTGCATGTCATAGCAACTGATCAACTGGTCGACTACTCCCTGGTGGTTGGTGCATGTCATAGTGAGCAGTTGAGCATCCTTAGCATATCATTAGCATATTATTCTTTGATTGATTGAATGGATGACCAGACAACTGGACACTTAGCATATTAGGCTTTTATTATATAGGATTTTACTACAGTGGCATCTGCTACTCCATTCTGAATTTAGAAAACCACTAAGTTTTTTCTATTTCTCATACAGATAATTAGGCTTACATATCAAATATAGAAGCTAATTGGCTTTTTTCTTTGGTTGCATTAATTTCAAACTTTTTTTTAAGGCTAGTTATATTAGTTAGAATTCATATGGCTGGAAGTGACAGAAACCCAGCTCTAACCAGCTCAAGGTAAAAACATAATTTTATAAACACACCAGAGGCCCGATGCACAACATTTGTGCAAGAGTAGGCCTTTCTTCCCCCAGCTGCTGGCACTGGCTTCCCTCTGGCATCTGGGACCCGGACTTCCCTCAGGCTGCCAGCAGGCACCCAGGACCCGGGCTTCCCTCACAGCCCTGTCTTCATCCAGAAGGACATCTGGTCTAATTAGCATATTATGCTTTTATTATTATAGATGAGATGTCTCATTGAACCCAAAGATAGCAATGGTTCAGGACCTCAGGAAAAACTACAATGAGTAACTTTCTGCTCTATTTCTCTCTAAGGTCTGCTTTGCTTTTCTAGCTTTCTGTCATTGCTTCTTCATCTTTGCTCTACATGCCAGGACCCATGTCATACCATTGATCCTAACTGTCCAGACTCTAAGTGAAAGCAGGACACTCTTAACCACAAATCTTACACCTCCTGGATAGGGACTCAGTTCTCTATCAGACAAGTTGCTCACCACGAACAAGTCAACTAACCTCACACAGCTGTAGGTTTGATTCTACTGCTACAGTGTGAATGGCAGGACTGGAAAAGGCAACCACTTAGAAACTAAGTGGAGGTTAAAAGTCCAACAAAATAAGATATATTATTGTACTAGTGCCCTACCTAGACTTATGTAGGAAGGAATTCACTCTGGATAAGATGGAAGTAGAATGCTTTGTTTCATTAACCTCATGAGAAATCAGTATCTATTCCTATAAAAAGTATTGATCCTAGCCAGTTTCTTTATTCTTTCTCCAGTGCCAATTATGCTAGTCCATACCTAGTTCAATCCTTCTTCCTAGCTAGTGACCCCTGGAATGTGGTACAACCAAAGGTAAATCATTAGGAAAAGTGGCATTATCACTTGAAAGTCTTTCTTAAGCCACAGAATATCCTGCTTTACTTATCATCATCAAAATCTTTGGCCAGGTCACCTACATGATAGAGCTAAGCTAACAGAGTCCACCCACGTGTCCTCACACTGTCCTCAATCTCACCAAACATATAATTAAATTTACAGAATTACTTACTCATCTATCATATAAGTGAAGGTTATTTTGAGTCTTATATGTGCTCACATTTTTCATTCCGTAAATGACAACTGTAGTATTTCATTGACTAGAAGGAAATGATCAAGAGGAATTAGGTTTTGGAACCTACTGCCACCTGTCACCACATCCACATCACCCAGGACATCAGCATGCTCTTCACAAGGTTATTTTCTTTCATAGGCTCACAGATAAAGATTTCAATTCCAGTTCTGCTCTGTAATGTAATCGTGGCCAAGTTACTTAACCTTTCTGAACCTATAATCTTATCTACAAAAAGAGGCTTATTATATCTAACTCCAAGTGTTGTAAGGATTAAATAGGATAATGTGTACAATGCTATAAGCACAGTTTGTCTTTTAATAAACACCAGTTTTCATCTCACTCAACCCATCAACCCTCAAGGACCAGAGGCTCAGATTGGCTCTGGGATGACGGATACAACCAGGCTAGCTGGTGGAATTCAGAAAGTCAGCCTCCATGAGGTCTCAGTTGCATACCTGGAGGAGGAGTAGCACCAACTCTCCTGGCCTGAAAAGGCTGCTGATTATCACTGCCTCCTATCACTTCACCCACACTTGGCCTTGATGCATGTTGACACTTTTAATACTAGAAACAACTACACAAGTGATGTTTGACAGATGCCTTTGAGCTGAGTAGCATATAAATTGCCTATCAGATAATTAAGAGTGATAAAAACTTAGGACAAAACAGATCCCTAGGAATTAAGCTAAAATGATGGTATGTTATATTACGTGTTTCTGAAGAAAAATAAGGCAGGGAGCAATTAGGGTACATGAGTTGTGGGGTGCAAGTTGCAGTGCAAAATAAGGTGGTCAGGAAATCCTCACTGTGAAAGTGACATTTGATCATGACGTGAGAGATGAGTGAGCAAACCCTGTAATCATGTAAGGATTTTAATAAAAATACCAAAAAAGAGGGTATCGTGCAGAGAAGGTGCTAGAGTAGAAGCTGCCTGGTGTGTTTGAGAACCATAGTGAAAGCATTACTGCATGGTGCTAACTTATGTAATTAGGTTTTCCCATCTTCTGATGTTTTTGCTATAAAATTCTATTTGGCAAATCTACATGAGAAGTCATGTATGGTTTATAATATGAAAGCTATAAAATCTACTATAATTATTTTATCCCCAAACATGCCTATCATATTCATACTTCTTATATGTCATGACATGAAAGTATTCTCTTATCAATGGTGCTACGAATTAACTGAAGTGACTGGCAACTAAGTCCACGAAGCATTAATTTGGCTTCTTAGCCAAAGGAAAGAATGATTGTGGTCTTTTCACATCCTTCTCATTTTAGGAAATAATTTAGGCTTCACGGTGCTTTGTTTAAGATGTGTTAAGATTTTTAGAAAACCACTGTCGAAAAAGCCCTTAAGAGAAATTAATTTTTATAATGCAAAGTAAACTTAAACAAAAGTTTGCATTTTTAATGACATTATCTGACAGTATCTACATTACCAGGGTTTCTTGTTTTGTAGGTAGGTTTTCAAAACCTATTAATAAATATTATTTGTGTCTGTGAAATATGACCAATCATGTTATCTTATAGCTTTATCATAAGACAATGATTTATCTAAAATCTGTATTCATAAAATGCTAATTGAGCAATTTTGCAATGATGATGGTAAAGAGTCCAGTCTTATTGCCTAGAGTTAGGTTTAGTTTTAACAATAAAATCTGTGGCTGCTACATATAAAACATATCAGTTATTATGTGAATTCTGCATCTATAGCATGGTACTTACTGCAATCAAAGTCATATAAATATTGCAAATGGATGTTCATGTTTACAACAATTTGCTGCACATTTCTCATGTACTTTATTTTACTACTATTTCCTTTAAATCACTCCCAAGAAAATGAGTAAGGTATCCATTTTCTATTCTTTCTTTTCAATTCAGCCAGAACAGGAATTCCAATAACAAAAAGCCAACCAACTCCATTCGCAGAAGTATTCAAAAAGAAGCTCCTTAAATTGGGATTAAAAAAAAAAATCTTAACTTTGTTAAAGTACACTTTAAGATTTTTTAAATATTTCCAATAAAAACTATGAAGGAGCTGCTTCAAGCACAATAACAATAAATAGCAAAAAGAAACTTTTAAAAATCCTATTGGTCCTGCAGCCTCCTGCCAGAGTCCCACACAATAGCAGATACTTAGGATGAGAAAGGCTCCAGTGGAGCAACACTAATACATTTGACACAGCTTCCACCCCGTCATTATGCAGAGGAGCCTGTGCATATCCCTTTGTAAATTGGAGACTCTTTTAACCAGAAATCCCAGGATGAAACGGAACCATTTTCCTCATGGCAAAACAAATCCTTCTCCAGTGAATTTTGTTATTGTTTATTGTTACACTGTTTTATCAGCACTAAACTGTATGAAAGCTTCAATTAGTTCTTGATGAATGACCCCCTAAAAGCACGTAGTTTCATTTCCCCTGCCACCAGATATTTCGCTGAGTGTCATTAAGTGAAATATAATTGGGATAAGATTCAGGAAACTTAGAGAGGCTGTGCTCTCAGTTCAGCCTAAAATGATTAGTCATCATGTAGCTGCATCACTTTGGATGCACTGTCCATACAAATTCCCATTGCTTGATTCTGGGGAGAACACAGAGGCACTAAATACAGTCTTAGGCACAGTCTCTGTCCCTCAGTGAGGATAAGTCCGAGGGTGAAGTGCTGAGTTCATTGTTCAAAGAGTTGTTATCTCCACAGAGGGGCATCTGTATCAATCCAACTTCTGCACAATAGATATCCATGTTATATGTTATACAGCATCTATTGCTTTGTTCAGGCACACAAGTGGAGGTCATTGGTTTTCCTCTTTCTTCTTAGCATTGGAACCTTAATTTTTAGGTTTTACTCTCAGTGTCAGGCACATTGACACTGAGAGTAAAGGCTAACTTCTCTGTCTGCCTCATATGGGGTATGAGACTTCTGAGAAACCTGGTTAAAGGGAGCTGACTCTGCTAAGGACAGATTTTAAAAACAAACAAAAAAACACACACGCTTTCTACTTTTCTTCCTTCTTCCGCCCTTCAATGCCGAAGTGAAAACTGGAGTTTTAGCAGCTGCGTTGAATCAGGATGTGAATTTAAGATGAAAGTCATGCGGGAGAATATTAGTGCAGAAAAAATACTAGTTTGAGTGTATGAAGACATTCTGGAGCTAAACATCTAAGCCTTGAACTGCTATCCCAGTTCTTAATTTATGTATGACACTCTATTCTTTTGATTGAAACACTATTAGAGGCCACAGAACCTAAGTGTAACTGAGAAACTGTGGATTGTTAATATGTTTTAAAATAATGGAACATCACTACTATGTGTTGATCATTCTGTGAAGCATTTTAATGGACTATCATATTTCATCTTTAAAACAAACCTTTAAGTTAGCTACTGATGTTATCTCCATTTCACAGACAAGAAAACTGAATCATAAAGACACTCAGCACACAGCCTGTTTGGAGGTGAGGTAGCAGGGGAGAGGAGAGGGAACAGAATTCATGCTTTCAATGTTTTATTTTTATGCAATGAGTAATACTTTGTACTTACACTAAATGCTAAGAGTTTGGGATATATAAATAAACAAAACAAGGGCCCCTGCCCTCATGGAACCAATTCTAGGACAGTCTCAAGAGGTACTATTCTTGAACAGAGGTTTATAAAGTATGGTATGTGGACTACCTTGTGAATCCAAGATACTTGAAGCACACAAGGTCAAAACTATCGTTATGATAATACTAAGACAGTACTTGATTTTTTCACTGTGTTCAAAATTGTACTGATAATGCAAACAACAATGGTTGATAAAACTGCTGGTAGTTTGCACCAAAACAAAAGTCATGATATTTCTTACTATCACAGATCCAAAATTAATAAATAGCTCAATTAATTAACTAAAAAATGTCCCTTAAGAATGACCATGGTGAAGCAGTAAAAATTTGTAATTTTATTGTCTAGAAACTTGAGTACACACCATTTTAATACCCCATGTGATGAAATGAGAAGCACACAAAATGGACTTCTAATATATACTACAGTATGAGGGTTATCTTGAAGAAAAGCACTTGTGCAATTGCATCACAGGCTGAACTAGCCAGTACTTCATGGAATACTGTTTTACTTGAAAGATTAATGGATTTTTTTTCCCTCACACACCTGACCAGTACAGAGCTCTCTCTTCACACGGCCAAATCTTGGTCTGTTGGGGTCCAATAAACTCTACTGGCTTCACCTTGCTTATTCCCTGAGGCCCCGCCCCGCCCCACAACAAAGGTCTGAGGGCATCTGGTGGGTGACATCTAGACTTGGTATAACCTGGGACATTTGCTGGGTGGCCTCAGACCTAGCACTGGCACTGAGTCTGAACCTGCATCAATCTGGTGAACACGACTCACCCCCACCTGGTGACTCACTGAGAACCTGCTTCATGCCAGATGCTCTTTCAGTGACTGAACCTATCAGGGAGCCGGTAGGTAGACGGAAGTAAGCAGAAGCAGATCTCAGGGTGCCTTGGAACTTTTGTTGATCTGACCTTGGGTCCTGTGCTGGTAAAGCCGGCCTTGGTGCACAGCTTGGTCCTTCATATGCACACCCAGGCCCAGCAGAGGCAACCACAAACTGTGGATCTTTCGGAGCTGTGGACAGGTTGCTGGAGGCGAGGAACCTGCAGACCAAGTGGCGGGCTTTGGACAACATTGGAGCAGGATCCCACAAGCTTCACATTTTTTTCCTTCCTTCCTTCCTTCCTTCCTTCCTTCCTTCCTTCCTTCCTTCCTTCCTTCCTTCTTTTGTTGTTGTTTTCTATGTTCTTCTCTTATATGTTTAATCTCATGAACAAAATAATCAAGCAAACAAAATATAAACGAACTCAGACACAGAAAGCAGACTGACAGCTGTTAGAGGGGAGGGGGGTTGGGGGGCTAGGTGAAAAATACGAAGAGATTGAGCAAAAAATTATAACACAAACAACAGCATCGTGCCCTAGCTAGTTTGGCTCAGTGGATATAGCCTCGGCCTGAGGACCGAAGGTTCCCAGGCTCGATTCTGGTCAAGGGCACATACCTTGGTTGCAGGCTCCTCCTCAGCCCAGGCCCTGATCAGGGCTTATGCAAGAGGCAACTAATTTTGTGTTTCTCTCTGTCTTTCCCTCTCTCTTCCACTCTCCCTAAAAATCAATGGAAAAATATCCTCAGGTGATGATTTAAAAAAACACAAACAAACAACAACAACAAAAAACTCTATTGTGATTACTAGATGGAAAGAGGAGTGGAAGGAGGTAGAATAAAGCAAAGGGGCAATAAATGGTGACGGAAGGAGACTTGATGATATTTTATAAAATTGTACACCTGAAACCTATATAATTTTATTAACAAACTAGAGGCCCAGTGCACAAAAATTTGTGCACTGTGGGGGGGAGGGTCCCTCAGCCCGGCCTGTGCCCTCTTGCAGTCTAGGACCCCTCGGAGGATGTCCACTTGCTGCCTTAGGCCCACTCCCTGGGGGATTGGGCCTAAGCTGGCAATCAGACATCCCTCTGGCAGCCTGGGAGCCCTCAGGGGATGCCCACTTGCCAGTGGGGAGCAGGTCTAAGCTGCAGTCGGACATCCTTAGCACTGCTGAGGAGGCGGAAGAGGCTCCCACCACCACCGCTGTACTGGCAGCCATCAGCCTGGCTTGTGACTGAGCAGAGCTCCCCCTGTGGGAGTGCACTGACCATCAGGGGGCAGCTCCTGCATTGAGCGTCTGTCCCCTGGTGGTCAGTGTGTGTCATAGTGACCAGTCATTCCCAGTCATTCTGCTGTTAGGGTCAATTTGCACATTACCCTTTTATTATATAGGATGTCATCCCAATAAATGCAATAAAAATTTAAAGAAGAATTAATGACAAACTATGGTTATTCAGACATGAATATTTGGCAGATATTTTATGAAAAATTATTGCAGTAAATCTGTCAGAGGAAGAAAGCCACAGTATTGGCTTCCAGGGATAAAATTTGAGCTTCATACTACTTATAATTTTCTGATGAAATTGGTGGGATATTGACAAAAGTCATTTTGATATTTGGAAGATCTGCATAATCTATTGAACTAATATTTTCAACCCAACAACCCTCAAGGATCAGTGTATGCTACTATATGCATGCATGGGTAAAAGATCCATTCAAAGTGCATACTAGATTAATGGATTTTAATGTAATGAAGTATGAAAAGTTTATTCATAAGACTTCAAATTTCACATTAGAATCTTTAAAAAACAACTACTTACCAAATTTTGGTGTAGAATCAAAGAAGAATACCTGTAATTGTGTGTGATTACAACTAAATATCTGTGTGAAACCATATTTTCATGCATTTCAATCATAAAAATGCATTGCAGCAGATTAAGATTCAGATATAAGAAATGACTGTTAATAGTTTCACTAATTAAAACAAAATGAAATGAGAGAAAGAGAGGCAAAGAGAAGTGAAAAAGTTAGGTAATAATAAAAAATATCATCTCATTTACTTCCCTATATGATGTAAAACAATGAGAAATAGCCACAAAATAGGAGCCAAAAAGAATAATAAACTTAATGATGAATCTAGTTTACTAAAAAATCCCTCTCTCAACTCAATGGTTGTTTCAGTAAAGTTAATTTGTTTCTTATTTTTCTGATTTACCACATTATATATGAAAAACAAATTTGAAAATATTTTTCATGCAACCTGAAAATCTCAAGAAGAGATATTTTAGATGTACTTACATAAAAACTGTGATCCTATATAATAAAAGTCTAATATGCTAAGTGCCTGGTCGTCCAGTTGGCCATTCAACCAATCAAAGAGTAATATGCTAATGATATGCTAAGGCTGCTCAACCACTCGCTATGACATGCACTGACCACCAGGGGACAGACAGTCGACTGGTCGGCCAGTTGCTATGATGTGCACTGACCACCAGGGGGCAGAAACTCTGACTGATAGCTTGCTGCTGGGGTCCAGCCAATCTGGACTGAGCAAGATTGGCCAGACATGCCCTGGAGCCCTCCCGTGGTCCCTCCCTGGCTGGCCAAACTCCTGTGTACCTCTCTAGCCCAAATCATGCACCAGTGGGGGTCCCTCGGCCTGGCCTGTTCTCTCTCACAATCCAGGACCCCTTGGGGGATGTCGGAGAGCCACCCAGGCCAAAGAACCCCACTGGTACATAAATTCATGCACTGAGTCTCTAGTATTACAATGAATTCAAAGAGTAAAACGATGTTATTCAATGACTTTACCGTTAAGTAAATTTAACCTATAATTTGGTCCCAGACTAATCATTCTACGTAGTCTACAGCTAAATTGATACTGTCATTATCCTGAGCACACCTTCATTTATATTTGCTCATTTTTTTTCTCTCTCTCTCTTAGAATAGCAAGCCAAATTCTATTTTAGCTTTAAGGATTATTCCAGCTCATTCAGGATGCTGTAAAACGTTACAAGACACTGGGTAGATTATAGGCAACAGAACTTTATTTCTTACAGCTTTGGAGGCTGGCAATTCAAGATAAAGGTGCTGGCATATTGGGTGTCTGGCAAGAGCTCACCAGCATTCATAGATGGTGTCTGTTCTCTGTGCTCAGGCATAGAAGGGGAAAACTAGTCCTCTGGGATATCTTTTATAAGGGCACTGACCCCATTGATGAGGGCTCCACCATCAAACCTCCTAATACTATTGGGCATTAGGTTTCAACATAAGAATTTGGGGGGGGGGGGGAGATGACAAAAGAATTCAATTTATAGCAAGGATCGATCAAGCCCAAGTTGCACTTCCTCCTTGAAGCCATCAATGAGGTCAGAACCTAATGGATCTCTATGTTCTCTGAACTGCAAAGTATATGTTCTTGTATATCCCTTAGTCAAGATCTACTTTTGAGTTAACTGTAGAAAAAGGTAGGCCCAGGTCTACACAGTTGACCCTTGAACAACAGGTTTGAAAAATATGGATCCACTTATATGCAGATTTATTTTAAATACCGTAAGTGTATTTTCTCTTCATTATGATTTTCTTAATATTCTCTTTTCTCTAGCTAATTTTATTGTAAGAATACAGTACATGATACAAATAACATACAAAATATGTGTTAATCGACTGTTTATGTTATCACAGTAAGGCTTTTGGTCAACAGTAGGCTATTATTAGTTAAGTTTTGGGGGTGACAAAATTTATACACGAATATTCAACTGTGTGCAGTAGGGTGGTCAGTGACCCTAATCTCTGCATTATTCGAGGTCAACTGTACATAATATGACATAATATTTTCATGCAAAGAATCCCTGTTCACATAATATGCTGTACAAAGTGAGATTTATTAGTGGCTTCATTGTTTTGCTAGAGAACCAAATCTCATACTTAACCATAATACTGTCAATTTTAATAAAGTATTGTTCAATGACTCTTTAAAGTTGCATTTTACCTTGAATAAAATGTTCATAGTATTGCTATTAAAACGGTACATTAGATATCCAATTAGTTATTACTAGATATTAGAATGAAAAATAAAGTTTTCATTACTTGCTATTTTTAAAAGGTGGTACATATGCAGATGGGTCTGCTTATTGCTATCTGTTATTTAACTAAATGCAATTCTATTAACACAGAGCAACATTCTCTGATCCAGAGGTTTGTGCTCCATGAGCATATGTGAATTCAATTTCTCCTATTCCTTTATTTGAATAAATGCAGAATTTGTTCACATAGAAAACCATGACTTCATACTAAAAAAAGAAAAAATGCAAATTAAAAATGCAATCTGGATGCTAAAATTTTGTGACAGAATTTGGTACTCAATAAGATAATCTAAAACATGATTAATTACTAGTTTAACTTTATCATTTGAATGGAAACACAAAATTAAATGAAATTCTGATAGAAAATTCTGACAACAGTAGAATAGCTACTTTATGCACAGTACATATGCAATAAATAGTTGATGACTAATTCATCAATATGTGTTTGTGTATACTACATTGGAAGAAGACTGTAAATGAATATAAAATAATTAGATTCATGATTCTGTCTTTTTAAGGCACTAAGAATGATAAAGATAGAATTTAAACTAGTTAAAATATGAGTAGTTAAATAAACATTTAAAACTATTATATTAAAACTACATTCTCAAATTATTTCAAGCATGAAATATTTTTCAAAAATATGTTATGCGAAAAGGAAAACAAACTATGACTTCTGAAATCTTCATTCCAAACAGTTCTGGTTATGTATGGGCAGCCATGCTATTCAGTCATTCAGTCTGATGAACAATTTCAGTGTAAAGTTTAATAGCATTTGATGCTGTTTACCCTCCTTTCTTAAAAATATTCCTTCTACTTGCTTTGTTTTCCTTCATGTAATTTATGGTTTCTTATTTTCTCTTCATTCTCCCTATTCCAAGAACATTCCCCCTACCCAGCTGTCAGTGTTTCAGCTCTTCACAACTTGGTTCTATGCCTCTTTTTATTATTTTATATTTTCTTCTGTCTCACACACACTCACATAGTCAATTAATATTTTATCTCCTCATCCACGCCTAGATCAAACATGGTGTCTGCCCAGTATGAAAGGCAGAAACCCCTGAGACATCATAGAAAACTAGTATCTTGTCACCCACCTACCAAATCCATCAAATAATCCTATTATTTTATGTCCTAAATATTTTTTAACCACATCACCTTAGTCTACCATTTTTATTGCACTTCTAGCCCACTTGTATTTGTTCTGCTCTCAAAACTATCTTTCTAGTCTGTAAATTTCATCCTGTCACTCCTCAGTTAAAACACTGGTGGTTTCCCAATATTCATAGGCTTAAAAACTAACCTAACTAATATGAGCTCTAAGGCTAGACATACTCAAATTTCTCCCTACCCCTCTAGCCTTGTTTCACAAAAGTCCACTGTCCACTCTCTGCCTCTATGCATACTGGCTGGTTTCAGTACCTTGGATTCATTTCTGTCCATTTGTCTCCCCCATTGCCCCAGATTTCTTGGATATGAATTTCAAATAGATTTTTTGGAGAAAAATATGGTTTCTGGAATTGAAAGTTTTAGATTTGAATTCCAGATTTATTTATTATTAATATTGTGACCTCTGGGTATTATGTAAACTTTGTCAAACTTATTTTTTTCCTCTATGAAAATAGATAATAGTATTTTCTAACAAATGTGTTGGGAGGATTAATGTCATGCTACATTTCTTACTTCCCTGACTTGAAGTGGTATTGTTGATTTATCTTCTAGCTCCCTAGGTACCTAAACATAGCAAATATTTAATCAGTAAAAGTAAAGAGAAAAATGAGATAGGAGAAAGCAAAGGGGAGGGGAGGGGAGGGGAAAAGGAAGGGAGGGGAGGGGAGGTAAAGTAGGAAGAAAGCTGACAATTTCTGCTTTCCAATTTTCTCCTTTCCAATTTCCCATTTCTCTACAAACAATAAAATACTTTGACTTAAACTGTCTATAAAGTGTACTAAGAAATATATCATTGATAATATAAAAAGGACAGAAAAGAAAGGGATGGAAGAATGCCATTCTTATGTAGTAAGGAGAAAGGAAACATCGTAGATACGTGAGATTATTTTGGCCTTTGTACCATGAAAAGCTGATTGGAAAGACCAGACGTGAAGTAATGGAACTGGAACTGGGTTCAGAATGGTTGTGAGACTAAAAATGGAGAAATAGGTATGGAAATGTTACAGGAAAAATTGTTAAATGTTATTTACAGGCTGACTATGAGGGTTTATGTTGAGTAAACAGATCAAATAACTACTGAATATCATCCCACAAGCATGTTTTCCTTTTTCCCACCTTCAGGTCTTTGCTTATGTTACACAGGCTAGCCAGTGGGAAAGTAGTGAGGGGTTAATGAAAACTGTGGAATGTGAATGAATGATTGTGTCAGGGTGAAAGATGTATAAATTATATGACATACTGGGCAGATTTCTAAGGACAGGCAGTGTCAATGTAGCTAGGAAGATTTGACTAGGCCAGGGGTGGGAATAAGCACTGAGAGAAAGCTATATGTACTTAGTAGTTGAAATCATCTTGACAAGTAATTTTGTCAATAACCAGAAAGCTCAGAAATAAGTTTCTCTGAGAAATGGATGTGTGATTGTGAGAGAAGGCAAGAGAGAGGGCATATAGATAATAAAAAAGGAAAGAGAGAAAATCAAGGAACAGAGAAAGTATTAATGAAATTCTCAGTAAGGGTGGGGCTTGTATGATAACTGCCCAATTTCAGTAAGGTTAGAACTGTTTCACTTATTTCCCTAACGGGCAAGATGAGAGAAACATGTGCCAGTCTGATCCCTGATGGTTCTTACCTCTCTGACCTGGGTGAATAAGTAATTTCAATGGAGGAAAAAAACAGTGGCTCAACTGCAAGGATGTTAGATGCTAAAATCCTATAGAAAACACAGGATTAATTTATGTGAAAAAACTTGAAAAGGCTTAGTATACCTTTTGTAGAGCATATGTGGCAATTCTGCCTCAAAGAGTTTTAAAAACTTACCCAAACTAAAAGTCTTCTATAAGAGTGAATATGCATCTTTTAGTTGTTTCTGTTATCTCACTTATTCTCTTTAGGATAAATATGAAGTAATTTGATACTTGAAGTTCTTATAAACAACATGCTTTAAATTACTTTGAATTTAATTGGTAGTTTACTTTAGTGCTAATAGTCATTTATTTCCATATAACCAAAATGCATACATTGCAGAATATTAAATGGTCTCTCAGTGAGAAAAAAAATGAAGTAAACAAATACATATTATACAACCTATTTAACAATTTTCAACCCAATTGAATTTGCTTTGGCCTTTTTAGGGGACAATTCTCTAAGGACAATCATGTACGAAGCAACATGAGTGGTCACTAAGGCTATTTTTGTTCTGTATTTCAGGCTTAAAATATACCAAGCAAATAGAATAAGATGCTGAAAAATATATGTACTCTACCCTGATTAATGGATGCTATAGATATCTTTCTGCTTTGTCTGCTTGGTTAGCTTTGTTTCAAATGTGATACAGATCTCATGCTGCATGGAAGATCCAGAAATAGTCCATGTTCCTTTAAATTCAGGCAATACATCATATTCTATTACACTGTGGCACATCAGTCTATGATGGTAAAGCATGAGTTATGTGGACATGGACCAGTAGGTGAACTGGCCCCCCAAAAATGGACGATTTGAAGATCAAGTAAAATATTCTCATGAAAAAAATGTTAAAAATAGAATAATAAATAATATATAAGAAAGACACTTTCATATTTACTTTAAAAATTAACATTCCCCATAATCTTTCTAAAAACTCTAAAAAATGCATCTTGACCATATGCATTTATATGGTCTGTCACTCAGATAAAAGTTTCTTATATTAAATTTCACCATTATTTTTTCAGATATTAGTTATGAAAAAGATAAATAACACATCGAAGTCTCTCTTCATATCATTTATGTTTAATGAGTAATATGAGAGACATTAAAATAGAGACTGAAGAAAATGTTTTCAAAGTTAAGAAATTAGGTTTGTTGTAAAAATCAGAATTATTCTATTCCAGTGTGGTCTTAAGGAAAGGTATGTGATCAAAGCAGAGCAAATTAAAAAGCTGTATCATTACTATTATGATAATTATTATTAACTAATACTTATTGTGCCCTGATGTGCTAAGTATTACAGAGAGTTTTAAGATGTGCATAGTTTTAAGATATACATAGTTCTAAATGTGAGGATACAAAATAAATTTTTAAAAAACTTGAGAATAATAGGAGGGAACAATTAAGAAAACAATTAAGATGGTAATATAGAATGTTGCAAATCTAAAGTTCTCCAATGCTGATATCTGATTATTTACTACTAGGGGCTGGGCTGGACAACCATGGCCAGATAGGAAACCACTGTGACTGTCCTTTTAAACACTGCATTCAAACATTTATCTTGATTATTGAGTATTTGGTGCGCCTTTATGTTTTGCATCTCACTGGCTCACCCTAACTTAGG
Source organism: Myotis yumanensis (assembly GCF_028538775.1). Lineage (NCBI taxonomy): Eukaryota > Metazoa > Chordata > Mammalia > Chiroptera > Vespertilionidae > Myotis > Myotis yumanensis. Next base: position 45,673,096 of record NW_027223757.1, read on the forward strand.
CTTTGGGTTTAAACATGGATTACAAAGTAGAATACAATAGAACATCTGCTCTCAAAGAATTAAACTTTCATAAGAACTTTGTTTCCAAGTCAATATCCTTTTCCTTCTGTCTTTCTCTCCACACAGGTGTGTAGACACACACACACACACAGTTGTATTTTCATCTTTGCTTGAAGAATTCTACATTTCCTTTGTGTGTTTTTCTAAGTATTTATTTCCCAAAGTGTTAATTATTTTTGCAAATTTTCCATTGCTCCCCAAGTTGAACCAAGATTTTTATTAAGTCCTGGTTGCTCAGTGCTTTTAGGCCTTGAGACGCTATTTCATTTTTGCTCATACCACAAGGTCTCGTCAGTTGGTCTCTCCAGAGTCACTCTCCACTCCCCATGATTCCATCAGCAAGTTGCCTTGCCTTCCAGCTTCCAGTGGTGTCAGCCAATGGGGAGCACCAGGATCAGATTGGAAGGGTGGAGGAGAGTGAGGTCAGGATATGTATTGCCCTATCTCCTTCCTTGCCAGGTTTCCTCATTTGTATATGTTTCTCAACCCTCCTTTCAAGGTAATCTCTCTCTTTCTGGATTTGGGTAACTGCTCCTCTCCTCCCTTTAGGACTGAAGTGCTAATCACTCTGTTTCTTACCAAATCCATTTTTGGGGTTTCCTCTTCACCTTACCCACACCTTTGTAAATAATAATTTTCAACTTATCCAAACACATATGCCATCTATTTCTGGTTGGGACCTTGATTGACACTCCTATTTATCATACTGTAGTGAATGTTTTGTTTCTCAATATCACTTTATCACCAGTTGCTGTTTATTTTGATGTTCACTTTTACCTCTTTGTTGTTTATCTTATTTTGTTAGATTTTTTAAAAATTCTTGTGCAAGTTTTTAAATATTAAGATCTTTTATTAAAATATTTTCAAATAATTTAATACATTACTCTGATGATTTAAACATAGTATTCAGAGCATGAGTTAAGATTAATTGATAAGGAAGTCTCATTATTATAAGCATAAAATACTGTAAAATAATGACTTAAAGGCCTTTAAAATGTTGCCCTAGGGCTGCTATTGTAAACGATCAGTCTTGTGCAGCCAAACTTTTCTATTACTTCTGCAATTTGGTTTATCTTTCCTTACTGCCACTTTGCTCACCACGTGTTTACAGGACATCAGCTACTATACTAGGCAGAGCTAAAGACTATGAGTGTGGTACAGGACTTTGTAGTGTCATCTATGTGCCCCTAAAAGAGACTTCTTTCTCACTTGATATTTTGAATTTGCAATCACCTTGGAAATATAACTAAGCATAATAACCTGAGTAGGGGGCTGGAGACCACCTTAAAGCACATTTGTGCATTTTTAGTAAATGGACTTTGTGACTGTTGCAATGTTTTCCAGCTTTGGGCAACCCATCTCTTGATTTACAACTATTTTTCAGAAAGTTGAAAAACAAAAAGACAGATATTAGGATGAGTGAAGATTCATAAGCATGGATCCCATGAATAGCTTATAAATATAATTAATCATTTATGTCATTTCTAGTGTGTATGGAGCATCAAATATTCAGATAGTGTCTAGTGAACTTAAATTCAAATATTTTTTCTATGAAGCATTTATTAATAATTGTAACTAAATATAATACCTTTTGGTCTGAGAGCTCATGCAATTTTTTATCTGTATTATATAGCCCAACAGCAACTTTATTTAAATTTTCAATTCAGAATACTATCCTAAATTATTTTCCAGTGGCTTTAAGTAAACTTATTCTTGCCATGTTTTTTAAGATGCTTATGAGTAAAGACCCCAAGGTTTTAAAACTTATTCTGCATGATCAATAATACTGTGATGTTAAGGACATGGTAAATGTTGACAATTTATTGAACCAAAAATTCTTCAATGTATTGTTTCAAAGGAAAGGGTAAAAATTGGCATACTTTGATCTAATAACTTAATTATGCTTTTAAATTTAAATATATAGGTTTCTCTCATAATCTTAACACTTTAATATCTATATCACAGGCGGTGATCACAGATATTTTGGTCAAGAGATTATACTTCAATGAAGGGAAATAGTGGGGATCCCTGTTTCCTAAATGCACAGTGTGCACTTGGCATAGAGGACCACAGTGCAGAGGCGAAGAGCACAGGCTCTCTGGCTTGATTACCAGCTCTGTCACTTACTAGCAAAATATTAATTAACCTCTTTGTGCCTCTGTTTCCCCAATCATTAGGATTATTAATGTAATGTATATCTCAAGATTTTTGTGAAGATTAGGTAAGTGAATATATGTAAATTGTGTCTGCACAGGCAAAGGCTTAAATTTTTTTAGCTACTGTTATTACATGTTTTTTTCCCATTTCTACTTTATACAATACTTTGACTTTGGTTTCATGACCATTTTTGTTTTTTTTGGAAAAGAAAATCAAAATACCAATATATACTACTTATATGTCCCAGAGTCCCTAAAATTAAAACCTACACTTGATTGTTGTAAAGAGTCACTGTGGCCAAATCAGGAATATTTAAGCAATAACTCAATAACTGTGTTTTATATGTTTCTATACTCAAAGTTCTAAATAGAGGGACCTGTCAAAAATAACTAAATTATATTTGATCAAATTGGCTTGCCTCCACTCCAAAATGGTCAGGCAGAATTAAGGTTAAAGAAAAAAAGGGAAGCATGGCATTTGATTGTTTGTTTGTTTATTTATTTTTACATTTCCTGGCCATCTTCCCAATCTCACTTCTGTTTTTCCCACTGTTTTTATTGTGATTCTTTATGAGATATTTGCTAAATCACTTCCCACCTCTATTTTCCAGTATACTTTAATTTCTGATCCCATGCATTTTATATTGGTTTGCATTGTAATCTTAATGACATTGTGCAATGTGCATGAAGGTTTTGTGTGCAACAACAACAGAAATTAACCCCTTCAAAACTGCTTCTTTACTGTGTTGGTCAAAATTCCCATCAGTAACAGCTACACATCCATGCTTGTTGAATGAGCATCTGTCTCCTGTTTTGCTTCTTTGTCAGTTTTTACAGATTATTCTGCATAAGTTTTCACCTAAATCTGCACTCTACATGACACAGGTAAGAAAGCACATAACCAAGTGCAACACTCTTCCTTTAGAGAGTGAACATGCAGTGCAAATTCATGCTGTGAGGATCTGCAAAGCTCCTTGAGCTTATGAACAGGTGTGAAAAATGTTACGGTGATCTGGAAAAGCATATTTTAGACAAAAACTATTGTATTATTTAGGTACCAATGAAATTGTTTACCCACAAAAGAGCAGTTTATAATACTGATTTTTTCAAAATATGAGGATATAATTTTAAGAACCTAAAATTTAAAAAAAAAATCCCATTAGAGAATGCACAGGTAAATAATTAAGAAGTCAAAATCACAATACCAACAATAGTCATGTATTTTATACATAAAAGAATCTGTTTTCTCCAGTTTGCATCACAAAAAGAATATTCCTTTGCAGAAGCTGAAAAGAGTAGAAACCAGATCTTGAATATTTAATAGAAAATAAAATTATATTTATTTTTAAGTGCATCTTACATTCAAAACAACTGCATACTCACAACAAATCTATTGCATTGCCCTGACATAGTTACTGCAAAGGTTTTTGCTTTGCTGTCCCAAGGGCCCAATTGATTTATCTGCCAGAAGCCTAAAGCCCCAAAATAAGATAGCTTTGAGTTTACAGAGGTCATTTTTCATTGTCTAAATAAAAATTTCTAAACAAAAATCTCTCATCCTGTTAACCGCAGGGTCCTTATCTCCCCAGAGGCTAAAGCAACCTGAAAGAAGCCATTTCAATTCTTTCATGAAGAAAGATAAAAGCAAGTTTTCGATTAGAAAGCCCAGCAAAGCCTTCTTATTAAATGTTGGTAGCAGTAACTAGTTGAAAAGGCAAAACTGTCCTAGAATTGGGTGGGGGGAAGAGGGAAATTATTATGCATGAGACAACCCTTATTCAGAAACTGCAAAGGCAATTGGAAACAGTGACATTCCAGAAGGCAAAAAAGAAGTTTAGGCATCCTTGTCACTCTGCACAGTTGTTCTCCCGGGTCCTTAATAATCTGCCTAGTTTTACAAGCATGTTCTCTTAATTGTGCATGCTACTTTTATCAACTAATATTAACTACACATCACAACAATTATGCATTCAGGCCCACCTTCTCTGATCTGGCATCATTCAGAGTGCTTACGCAGCACAGGCAGAGGTAGAACGAGGCAGGCTATCCTAGCTTCAGAATAATGGATTTTGTGAGGCTATGCTAAAAGGATCAAAAATGACTTCACAGACTAAGTTTCAATAAAGATAAACACAGACACCAGTGGTGATGCCCTGGGAAACAAACCAGAATGGCGTCAGAAAAGGAGGATTTTGCTATTTGGAGAAACTTGCTAAAAGTGAAGGAGAATACAAAACCATGGCTCATATTTTAACCTGATTCTTTCAGTACAATGTAATAGGAAAATGAAATAATTGGGGAACATGTTTCCACTAAAACATAAACTAGTTTATCTACTAGTTAAAGGGCTAGGATACCATTTCTAAAATCTCTGAAAAATAGAAAAGACAAGGAATGGGAGTGAGGGATATTTAATTCAGCAAGAATAATTTTTTAAATCTCTTTTCTAAGTTTGTCTTCTTAATATATATCCTGTTAATTTTTTAGATTTTTATTAATTTTAAATTCTGATGTAAAGATACCTCCCACACAAGAAGAAACACTCAGGCACTGTCTATAAAAAGAGTGGCTTACGTTATCTGCCCACTCTTAGCCTTAAGAAAGTATCTATGAATGAATATAACTCTGTTCTTCTTAGGCAGGTACAAATTCTGAAAAGCATCTCAAGGTGCTCTCTACTACGCACTTCACACACAAAAAATAATTTTCCTCTTTTCACCTAAGAAAATATGAAAATAAGATTTATATACATTGATTATAAAAATTGTCACAAACTGGAGGTCACAATCAACCACTGTCAGAGAGGATGCCTCCATATTAAGTATTTTAATACTGAAGTTATTATATTTAATAGGAAATATCTAAATGTTCTAGTAGTTCATTCTACAGAGAATTCATCCTAGAAGATTCTGTGGAAGCCATGTTGCTCAAAACCAGATGTGGTATGCGAATATAACTAGGGGCTTTTTCTGTGTGTGTATGTGCACATGAGTGTACTGTAGCTATAATGGGTAAGTGGTAATGCCTGCTTTGAACATTTCTCAGCCAAAATCATCTTGACTATTTCCTGTGAGGCAGAACTTTAAAGATTAATTTGTCACTAGTTTATGTGTTACAAGGGACCCAGTACTGCCTCATAAGAAAAGATGTGCCCACGAGGCCACCTTCAGGCAAAGTGGGATGGTTTCCTATCCAGCAATGAGTCTTCATTATATACCTCAAGTGCTGCTCATACGGTACTGAACACAGGACCAGTTTTACTGTTTCTTAGACATATGGATCTGCCATGAACCAGAAATACAAAATGTTTCCTCCCTGGGCCTCCATCAGAAAGTCGAATGTTGATCTTTCAGACCTTATATGTCCATCAAAATCCAACTGAAGGAACTATGATGCTGGGGGAAAAGCTGATAACCTATAAATTAAAAATTCTGCTTTGAATCCTAATGTCCCACTAGAGAGAATCATGTATGACTTCTGTTGGCCCCGCACATAATTGATGCCATTGAGTTCTTTATGGATGGCCCTGACTCACTTTATAGAAGGATGCATACAATAAGCAGCTCTATAAAGTTCCTAATTGTAGTTTATGTAACAAGGTTGCAGAAGGCATTACCCCATGCATCACTCAGTATTCCTCATATCAAGATCCACATTAGAAATGTCGCTTAGAAATCAGTGCTCCAAAAAATGAATCTGTTTTCCTTGAGAAATTCTTAGGGCTTGTCTTTGTTGATACTAAGTTTTAGATGACTGATTTTATCTGCTTTATTTTTTCCAGGACTACAATTATAAGGCATTTCTAATATTTTGGGAAACAGAGTGTGGCATTAATAATACGAGGAATGGTTAAAGTGATTGACCTCACATTACAGAAGCCCTGAAAATTAAAAGGAACTCCTGACAACACTGGCTTAAGTAACAGAGTCAGGTAAGTCATGCAGAGAAAGCAGAAAGGGCGAAGGTGGTCCGTGGCTAGTGCAGCTGCTCAGCAATGTCTGCAGGGGCCGAAGTGTTCCATCTTTCTGCACTGCCATCAGCAGGCTGCTTTTCCATCCCTGTTCTTTTTGACTCTTAGTTGTAAGACTGCTTTCACTATTACAATTAATAAGACTAGATTCAAAGATAAGAGGCAGAGGGAAGGAACAGAACCAGCCTTGATCAAGTCAGAAAGAAAGTTTCACTAGATGTCCCCAACTTTTCCTCATGCCTTATTGGATGTAAAAAGAACACATGAACCCCTCTTGCTGCAAGGGAGGCTGGAAAAGGGCTTTCTGGGACTCCCGGTCAGGCAAGAAAAAGGGTGGTTGTACATGACAAATAAATGATCAAAAACAATATAAAACAGCCCAAAGGCTCTGCACTGTTATTAAGAAACCTCAAAAGGGGCTTCTAAATATTCAGAAAATAAGTTCAGAAAATAATAGAGTACTATACTGAGCATGACAGTATCGCTGGGAAAGTTGAAGGGTTTGTCTTAATAATGTGGATGGTTATTTTTTTAAACTGTTCATTGTGATGGCATTGTACTCTTATTACTGGAGATTTCAAGGCTCAGAACAAACTAAATCACACTTCAAATAGATTTCTTAATAATGTCTAATTTCTTTGGCCAACTTATTGTCAGACCTCATAGATCATTATTGTCTGTACATTGTATTATGGGTAAAAAGAATAAAATGTCAACTCTGCCTATAACTTTTTTTTTTTTGCAAAACATTCCTGCTTTTTTTTATTCATATTATATTTGACTAAAGGCCTGGCGCACAAATTCATGCACAGTTGGGTCTGGCTGGCCCACCCTGATCAGGGCCAATCGGGCTGGGCAGTCAGGAGAGAGGGGATGTGTGAGGCTGGCCCTGCCCCCTGGTTGAACTCCCAGTCAAGGGAACAATTTGCATTAGCCTTTTATTATATAGGATTTTTGTTTTCTTTGCAAAAATCTTTTCCATTCACACTTTCCTTTTATAAGGGCTAGTTTAGTTTAATTAGTAAAGTGATCCATAAGTCCACTTACTAAGGTATATGAAAACTACAATATTTGACACTAAACTTAGCATGAATCAGATAGAGTTCTAAAGGTTTTATTCACTTTTTTTGATTTTATGATCATAGCAGCCAAAAAAGATAGGTAGTATTAGTATCTCCAGCTTACAAATGAAAAAAAAAAATGAGGCTTACTGAGGGTTTAGAGGCCCTTGAATTCAAAACCTTTCTTGAATAAATCAGTCAACGGGGTAATCAGTCAAAATTCAATCAAGCGCAGCCATCAATAAAATGGAATTTTAAGGCACACTCATAATCTAAGAAAAAATAAAACCAATGAAATATTATGAATTTACTGAAGGGAAGCCTCAGTGAAAAAGCAAATTCAATTTTACATTTGTATCTAAGGTAGAGTACAACAAAGGTTATCTCTAGAATAATGATAGGCATCAGAATGTTTTTAATTATTGTAATCTCTAAGAAAAGAATGTAAATAAATTTTATGAAAACCAAAAGAATATTCTAGTAAACATTCAACCAATAAGGAAATTCAATAAATCTTAAAGCCCTGTAAGGTCCTTACTTTATACAAGAAACATCATGAAATTTCAATTCCTAAATCATCCATAAATGCAGAAATGAAATAAACAACTGTGGACTTTTATTACAGAAACAGAGAAAGTAGTGGACTTAATGAACATTTGATTTTCTGGCTGACATTCCACTGGAATTCTTGAATGCAGAGACCATATGCATGTTGGGTGCCAGCAAGTTAGCCCACATTTGATAGAGTGTATTGTTTCTTACTGAACAGACTTCAGGCTACCTGATCCCAAATCCTGAGCATCTTCCCCTGGCTCTTATTTTAGAATTTTAAAAAATTCATTTACTTGTTCTTAAATTCTGGTCCCAAACAATAGCAGGCTTTTGTTTTAACTTTCAAATGAGGTAATAAATGATTAATTAAAATGTTACTATTGAACAAAATAAAAATTTATATTTTTTTATTGTTTTATTGCTTAAAGTATTACAAAAAGTATTACATATGTCTCCTTTTTCTTTCCCGCCCTTGACAATCCCCTGGCTTCCCCTACCCCCAGTGTCTTATGTCCATTGGTTATGCTTATATGCATGCATACAAGTCCTTCGGTTGATCTCTTACCCCCCTCCCTCCTGTCCCCCAACCCTCCCTGGCCTTCCTACTGCAGTTTGACAATCAGTTTGAGGCAGCTCTGCCTCTGTATCTATTATTGTTCAAAAGTTTATAATGGACTCTATTATCCATGAATGGGTGAGATCATGTGGTATTTTTCCTTCATTGACTGGCTTATTTCACTTAGCATAATGCTCTCCAGTTCCATCCATGCTGTTGCAAATGGTAAGATTTCCTTTTTTTTTTTTTTTTTTACAGCAGCATAGTATTCCATTGTGTAGATATACCACAGTTTTCTAATCCATTCATCTACTGATGGGCACTTAGGCTGTTTCCAGATCTTAGCTATCGTGAATTGTGCTGCTATGAACATATGGGTGCATATATCCTTTCTAATTGGTGTTTCTGGTTTCTTGGAATATATTCCTAGAAGTGGGATCACAGGGTCAAATGGGGGTTCCATTTTTAGTTTTTTGAGGAAACTCCATACTGTCTTCCATAGTGGCTGCACCAGTCTGCATTCCCACCAGCAGTGCATGAGTGTTCCTTTTTCTCCACATCCTCTCCAGCACTTGTCGTTTGTTGATTTGTTGATGATAGCCATTCTGACAGGTGTGAGATGGTACCTCATTGTTGTTTTGATTTGCATCTCTCAGATGATTAGTGACTTTGAGCATGTTTTCATATGTCTCTTGGCTTTCTGAATGTCTTCTTTTGAAAGGTGTCTATTTAGATCCTTTGCCCATTTTTTTTATTGGATTGTTTATCTTCTTTTTGTTAAGTTGTATGAGTTCCCTATAAATTTTGGAGATTAGGCCCTTATCAGATATGACATTGGCAAATATGTTCTCCCATGCAGTGGGTTTTCTTGTTGTTTTGTTGATGGTTTCTTTTGCTGTGCAGAAGCTTTTTATTTTGATGTAGTCCCATTTTGAACAAAATAAAACTTTAATTTGCCTATAGCCATGTGTCCTCTGATTCATTCCAAATGGACATTCTCCCTTTCAGATCATGTTATAGGGAATATATTGCTTGGTTCTTGCGGGTCTTCTAGCCTCTTTGAAACATTAGATACCAGTAGTTTGCCCTGCTTTACTATCATTCTGTAAAGTGTAAAATTGTTTTCTAATTACTTTAGGTAGACTTAGATGCAGAATCTGATACAAACCAGTTACAAACTTATTTGATAAAAGAGCGTTGGTGGAAAAGTTCCCAAAAACCTGAACTGATGCCTTGGTACAGCTCTTATAGACAGTGATGAATAGTAATACTTTCACTCTCTTTTTTCCCAAGCAGTCTCTGTTTTTTGTTTTTGTTTTTTTTGTTGTTGTTGTTAATCCTCATCTGAGGATATTTTTCCATTGATTTTTAGGGAGAGTGGAAGAGAGAGAAAGACAGAGAGAAACATCAATGTGAGAGAAACATCTATTGGTTGCCTCCTGCACGAGCCCCAACCGGGCCCAGGCCAGGGAGGAGCCTGCAACCAAGGTACGTGTCCCTTACTGGAATCAAACCTGGACCTTTGGTCCACAGGTCAATGTTCTGTCCACTGAGCCAAACCGGCCAGAGCCAGTTTCTGTTTCTTATACTTCAAATCACTTCCCAAAATGTAATGTCTTGCTGAGTTCTTTTGGGTTAAACAAGTCTTTTTCCAGCAAGATGTCATCAATTTTCACACTCAAACAGGTATTTATTTCATTCCTGAGAACTGGTGTGGTATATCATCAAGAAAATTATGCTCAGAATCATACATCCAATACTACTTTAGATATGTTTGAAATTTTCTCTAAAGGTATTTTTTTAATTCCATCCATTCATCCATTTTGCTAACATTTATTAGGAACATTGAATATGTGATGTGCTCTGCGAGACAGTCTCCCTTTCAGTCTCATTTCATATTTAAAAGGACTGGCTTGGTTCAGAAAGTGCCCAAACAAGCAAACACAAGCATCTTTTAAAATATAAATAAAAGCATCTTATGGAGAAGTGATTATTTCAATTGAAATATTGATAATGTTCCTGAAATTAGCATATAAGCCTTTGAAGGAAGTTCAAACTTTTGCCATGCCATTTAGGTGGGACACACTTCTCAGTTAAGGCTATTAGAACACAAACAATAGAACTGGTAAAAAGCACATAGGGAATCTTAATACAGTCTCTGACCTGTAGGATCCGATAGTCTTGTGGAAAGACAGAAAAACAAAAATACAATCTAATTAATTTTAAACCATTTCAAGTGATGTGGGAATATAGTGATTTAGGTGGAATTTTTCAGGAAAGGCTTCCCAGAGTAGGTAATGTTTTAGCTAAGTCTTATAAGATGAATTTCATTTGGTCAGAAAAAGATAGGTAAAAAAGCATCCAGGCCCAGAGAACAGCACCAGGACAGGTATGAAGTGCAAGTAGGAAACAGCAACCAGTTTAGTAGGATTGGGTATAAGGCATAAGGTATACTCGTGTAACCTTAGGAAGGGAGACTGTAAACAAGGGTCAGGTCAAGTCATTAAAGAAATTCAAAATGTAACGTACAAAGGAAGTCAATGACTAATGAAATAATTAAATTTTAGGTGTGCCTTTTAGAGTGCTTGCTCTGACTGCAGTCATTGCTGCTGGTTGACTGATGACTTAAAACAAGAGGCAAGATCTCTCAGTCGATCAGAATGAAGAGGAGATTCTCTGAAAAGCCGTATCTCCCAGTGGAATCTGTCCATTTGGTGAACCCTTGAATCTGTGGCTTCCCTGTTCACACCTGATTCTGGTCTCACATTCTCTCCCTCTTCTTTCTGAGCACCATTCCCTTGCCCTATAGCCTGACTACACATGCTTAATCCTCTTATCTTTAAGAGCCCAGTCAACTCCCACCAACTTCCTTCTCCTATGGAGAAGAAACAGTAAAAAAGAAGCAAATAACTTGCGTTCTTTAAAAAAAAGTATTGTAAATTTATAGCACTGATCATATATTTATGTATTTCACATACCTAACTATGTGAATAAGAAACATATAGCCACAATACAGCTCTATGTAGCTTCCTTTCATTTTATGCTTACCCAGTAAAATCTACATTTTAGGATAAAAATAATTTTAGTAAATACATTTGCATACATATGACATAAAGAATACATAATGAATTAGTTATATTCCAGGAGAAAACTCAGGTGATTAATTTTCAAGTGTTTCAAGTAGAACATTAAAAGAGAAACAAACAATATAAACTATACATATGGGTATGCAAACACACATACACACAAACTATGCAATAATTATCTTTCTATTTTAATAGCTGTAGAAAACTCTTTATAAAAAGCATTCTGAAACGGCACAGTAGAAACTTAAGACAGAAAGTGAATTTCACTACTATATAGCTTTCCATGTAGAACCCATAATGTCCTTGATAGAGACCATCCTGTATTGGGACACACATGCTGTGTCCCAATAATAGAAGGAAATAAAAGTTTTACCCCAGGAAGATTTTCACAACAATGTCAGTTACAAATCAGCGCAAATTTTTTTCCACCAGAGCTTATGATGCATCCAGATTCCTTACAGCACACCCTATGTCCAACAGGTTAATATTAGTAAGGTACAAGTTGTTAGAAAAGTACCAGTGATTTTTTTCCCCTCAAATGTTGCTACATATTTCAAGCTCCTATGGGGCTGTAACAAAAACTTTATTTCTTTGTTTTTATCCAAACTTCAGACTCTGAATATGCGTTGAGTGATAAAGATTAGTTATAAAATACTAATTTAAACCATATTTTTCCTATGTTGGTAACCCTAAAAAAATGTATTTTAATGAGCATATTAATGCCTGTTGTCCAGCCCAGAAAGACACCTTAAACACCTACAACCTCTCCACTCTGATCAGAAGACCATGAGTGAGCCACATACACAATCATTGCTCTTGTCTTCCTTCTCTAATTGAACATCTTATCTTTCCACGATCTGCCTCTCCTAGTCTTTGCTTTGAATCTTCTTTTTCTGGCTGCTGGCCTCAAATCCTTTGGCTTTTAGCGAGACTCATCCTAAATCCAATCTCTAGGAACTGTCCTCTACTTCAGGGGCAACTTTACAGGGCGTGTAAGCTTCAAGGTCCCACTTTTGCACTGGCTTCTTCCATGACACTGAGTGGGAAACTAGCAATATGCCCATAAAGTCTTTCTTTTTATATACATTGAAAAATAAGAATTTTTCCTTTTATTAAAGAGGAACTCCAATATTTGTATAAGCTTTGGAACACATGAAACCCAAAACTGTACCTAACTTCATCCCTAAGCTGGTTTTTGGCTGACGTTCTCCCTGTAGAACACTTTTCTCTCCATCTCTACCACCTGAGTTTCATTCACTGAAGCCCACAGGCAAGTTTTGACTTGACCCAAACTTTCCTAGGTTTCTGGGCACAATGCCCTGCCGGGCTCAGCTCTGAATCCTTCATATTAGTATAGGACAGTGCTCGTCAAACTGCGGCTCGTGAGCCACATGCGGCTCTTTGGCCCCTTGAGTGTGGCTCTTCCACAAAATACCACGTGCGGGCGCGCACATACAGTGCAATTGAAACTTCGTGGCCCATGCGCAGAAGTCGGTATTTTGTGGAAGAGCCACACGTGGCTCGCGAGCCGCAGTTTGCCGACCACTGGTATAGGAGAATGACCACCTGAACTATAATAAATAGTATGGAACAAATATTGACCATAAAATGTGTATAAAATGCAAAATTAAGACCCCCAACATAGAATAAAAAAGATTTTACTTTCTCACCTACAGCCAGTTTCTCTGGGACATATCCTAGACACGTGAAAACTACTTGTAATGCCAGACACATCTAAATAAATCTGAATGACAAGGTTTAGCCACAAATCTGAGGTCTTGAAAGTATGTTTGTTCCCACCTAAATGCTTGGCACCATTGGAGACTACAGCCGAGTTGATTAAGCTGTGCCTGTGGGGCTGTCCACCTGCAGAATGGCAGGTGGAAAATTATTCAGAAGAAGTAGTTTAATTGGTGACCTTTAAAATAATGATTCATTACCTTAAAACACTTTTATTATGTCAGCATGAGTGCTTCAATTGAAACTAATATATTTAAATCAAAAACAGTAGGTCTTATTTAACCTATCTTTAACCAAAAAAGTACATTTTAATGATTTTGTTGAAATTCTTTATCTTTCTTTTCCCTTTCCTGTTCCCTTTCCTCTTTTTGTCTCTTAGTTTTCTTTGCTTCTTTCTATCTTCCACCACATCCCTTTCTTCCTTTTTTCCCTTGCCATCCTTCCTTTTCCCCCTCCCTCCATTAAGCTCTGCTTTTGTTACCTGGGTGGCCTCCATTTGTTCCTTTGCAAATGAAGCAGTATTCGCAGAGTACACTCTAGCCCCAAATAGGCAAAGTCATTTCTATATTTCCAGAAGCAATTTGCCCAAAGTCACTTCAGGAATAACTCTTTCAACCTGGCAAATAAGTCAGACAGACCAGCATTCATTGTTGATCCTACTCTTACTGGTATTAGCTACTGTCTGGAGTTGTTTGGGTATGGAAATGAGATAATACATGCAAAGCACCTGGTAAGATCTGAACTCTTAAAAATTAGTTCATTGCATTCTTCTTCATAGTCCAATACTCGGTTTTCTATAATGGCCCAAAAGAACAAAATTATGACATATATTATTATATGCACAGCCCAAAGGCAATCCTATTAGGTCTTACATTTGGCCTGGAATTTTCATAGGAACAAAAAATAAATAAAAAGAATGAGTGAGAAAGTTGGCAGCCCATTAACCAATATGCTGCATATGTTGCATGACCCACAAAAATCAGATCTCCACATGCTATCAGGGATCTGAACCTACTGCAGACATATGCAAGTAACAACTACTCTGGTTTCCAGAAAACAAACGGCTAGGCAGAAGCTATATTTACTAAGACATGTTTGTGATTTTTAAAGCAAAGTTTCCTGACCATTTTTTCATTTATTCTGGGCTATGTAACTTATGGCATATACATTTATAAATAAAAGCATGAGAGCCTCTAAATCACTGAGTTAAGCTGAAATGATGCCTCTAGGGTTTGGGATTATAAAAAAAAAAACTGAAAGGAGACAAAGCAGGGGTCATAAGGCAATATCCTAGAGGAAGCAAATTGATACCTGGGATTACAGTAGCAATTCCTTTCTGGTTTTTGTTAAGGAACATATTTTAGGTAAACAAATAAGCAGAACATTCTGTATTTCTGTAAATAGATCTAAAATGTTAGACAAGAGCCCTTCTCTATATGGGCACAAATGACATCATTCATAACCTTTTGAGCAATTGGTACATTTGGAAGAGCTATAATCTGCAGATATGATACTAAAGTCAGACTATTCACTCTCTTTCACATTACAGTCCTACTGGCAGAGCATGAGAAAGGCAAGCGATGACTAAATTTTTTCATAATAGAATTGCACCTGTGATACTTCCATATATATATATATATGTATATATATATATATATATGTATATATATGTGTGTGTGTGTGTATATATATATATATATATATATATGTTTTTCAGTATCTGAAAGCAGTAATAAGGGTTGATTTTATTTCCATACCAGCCTTTTATGATAAATGTATCATTGTTTTTTTCTAATGGATATACAGACTAGGAAGTTAAGTGACACAAAAGAGATCCTAAACCATTGTCACTTTCTATTTTTAAGTCATATGTTCAACAAGTATCAGTGAGGAGGTTGGAGGAGCTTGAAAGGAAAAAAGACACATCATGTTATTCCTTAAGGAATTTAGAAACAACAGGAGAAAGGCAATATTACACAAATACTTATGATGCAACAAGTAGCTTAATATACACTATAGGAAATGTATGAACACGGGGCCATACATTTTCAAAAGAAAGCAGATGTCCAAGATAACTAAAAAAAGCTTTGTGGTAAAATGTCATTTAACCTAGACCCTGAATTATAAACAGAATTTTGAAATGAAAAACATTGGTGAGATGTATTCTAAGAACCTGATTTTAGGTAAACTTGCATTTGTTCCTGTTGTATAAAAACCTCTGAGAAGTAAAATTAAAATTTAACAAAAGGAGAAAAATCCTTTGACATTCATGCTTCTAACTTTCACCAATTATTTCTAATCTAGTACAAAGATCAAAGTATACTGGGATAAGAAATGGTCTGAGCCAAGAATAAAAAAAACCACTCACTGTCTCTGGTGACTGATGACTAGATGGAAGGATGAGTGGCATTACTGACATCATCTGGGGAACTCTGTGGTACAACTAAAGAGCACAGTAGTTCATACACTTTTTCCCATTTAGTTGAGTACTTATTTTAAAAGACATCAGAATAAGAAACATCAATAACAAATTACTACATATTTGTTATGTTTTCTTTTTTAGTGCATTTACCTAGCAATGAAAAACATTACGTTATTTTTATTTTATTTGACTATATATTCATCTGGATATGGTGTAGGATATAAATTGGTTGTGCTGCTTTGATAAAATGCATAAATTACTATCCCCTTTATTCATGCCATTCTCTTTCATTATTTATAGTTACATTCACCAAAGAGAACAAATAAATCCTATGACGACACTATACAAACCCCTGTTGGAAATATTTTCTATTCGAATACACTAATCCCTTTCACAGGGTGAACGCATTGCAAACAGCTCCTCACACCCTATGTTTCCACTGTGCACTTCGGGTCACTCGTGGACATGCACATAAACATATGTTACTACCAGTGAAAGCAGACACTAGAGACCTGGGGGAAACAGAGGGTAGGAATGTTTGATACATGAGTAACTAAAAACAAGAAATTCCCACCTACTTAAAAAATTAGTTGCAAGGTTATAATTAAAGAAACTTTTCCATTAACTCATGTTAAAATCTCTGGGTTTGAAAACATTATCTTGGGTCATTGCTGGTATATTTCACATTCTGGAAAGTAGTAATTTAATATCAGTGAATGTAAGATATATCTGACTACAATTCTTTGCATAAGCAGTGCAAAAATATTCAGAACCAACAGGAAAAAAAACACACGCATTTTTATACTTAATTTGAATAGAATCAGTAAATCAGGACCATGCAAACGAAATTCAGGTATGAAGGCAACACATCCAGAGAGACAGGGAGCAGGATGAGCAGGGTCGCTGGAGCAGGGAGGAAAGGGGAAAGTGTGGGAGGACCAAGCACATAGCCTCTTTATACATTGAGATGGTTTTGAGAATAATAATGTGCTAGTTTCTTCTTCTTCTTTTTTTTTTAAATCCAAGTAGCTATTGAAGATTGTAATGATTTCAGTCTAAAAAGCAATGCTGGAAAGCCTCTTTGGAGATTGCCAACTCCCACTGTGCAGAAACACTGTGTCCCTGTGCGCTGGTGTAATGGAGACAAACAAAAGAAACACTTCAAGGAAAGGGGAGGCAGGAGAGGGAGGGCTGAAAGCATGGAGGATGTGGTTCCCAGGAAAACAGTCAGAGTTTTAGCAATGACCAAACGCAAGCACAACAGCCCTTAAAAACTGAAACGGACATGAAGTTAATAAAAAGCTCCACCATTTAAGTAACATATGACATAATATCCTCAATCAAAATAACAGTGACTTATCAATGATAATGATCTAGTCCCACTTGCAATGATACCCCTCCCCGCTTTAAATCAGCCCAATTTGATTGCACCTTTTCAGATATCTGTAGATTCCCATTGGGAGAAAATATATTTGAAAGATTATTAGTTATAGAAAAAAAGGTTGTTCTATTTATTCTATTGCTTCTGTTTGCACATCTCTCTCCCTTTTCTCCCTTTCCTTTAGCAAAATTAATGCTTTAAAAATCAACATATGTAACTACGCAATGAAAATATCCTAATTAAGATGATTCTTCTTAGTTACTTCAGTTCCTATAAAAATTTAAACATGGCTTATTAATTCCAGATTCTGACTATTATAAAAAAGGTCAATAATAATTACTGTTTATTTGCTTTCAAATGATTTTAAAGTCAAACTTTTGTGAAATGGTGAAAACCAGTATTGCATGCACTTTCTAGAAAAACCTTCTCAGCTCAGCATTTTAGAAAAGTATACTTAAATTTGTTTCTAATATCAGATCATTTTAAGTGTAGTGTCTATTTTTACAATGAAATAGGAAGGACTAACTTTGCTTAATGCTGTTATTTCTATACCAGAAACTGCTGCTTCTTGGATATTATATATCTTTGTGTTCTAAACCAACTTATAATTTCTAACTATACCAAGTGTCTTTGTATAAGGCTTATTTGTAAGTTTCATTAGAGTATCTTGGTATTACTATAAACAGTGCAGTAAAAATGAGGCATCTATTTTTGTAACCAGCAACTTACCACCAATATGACCACACTGGATCCTCTTGATAGAATATCCTCACATCTCTATTTGTAAAGCAAATCACTGTATCTGAAAATTTTGAAGAAAAGCATTTCAGGTAAACAAAACAAAAAAATTGGAAAAACATGGTAACCAAAAAATGCAAAATCAGCAATGCTGACAAAATCATTTTTAAAATCACAAAATATGCTGAAAATAATCTATTATTTTAAGATTTTTGTTATTTTAAAGAGACAGAATCTTAATTATGCTAGTATATATGAACACTAACTGTTACAAAGCCTAATTCTGAAATTTACCATAAAAAATTCTGAAATTTCACTAATTATTGTACAAAATATTTTACCAAATGACAGAAACTGATATTGAATAATACTCTTTCATATAGTCCACTTAAATAATAGTTGTTTGATACAATATTTTTACACTTAATATCTAAATAGCTATCAAACATGCCTGGCTATATGAAAGAAGAATAACAAAGAACAATACAGGAATTCTGTTCTCCCTGAGAATCACTGATTATGATTCTTAGATTTTTTTTTAAAATTCTGTTTTGTTTAATATTATTCAAGAACTTGAAAGACCTATCTGTTAACCACATACAGATCCATTCTTATTCATAACACTCAAATGTTTTATTTCGATATCTCTTGTCCCTTTCATTTTTATTATTTTTATTAGTACAAGCATGTTTTATATAATATAATGATAGTCATTATTACATAATGGCTAATATTTATGAAACATTTACCATATTCCATGCACTGTTGTAAGAGTTTTATATATATTGTCATAGTGAATTCTCACAACAACCTGAAAGATGTATTTTATTATCTCAATTATATAGATGAAAGGTTAAATAATTTGCCTAATAGCAAATGTATTTTAAGTGGAAGTCAGAATTAAACCTGACTTGTGCATAACCCTTCTATATTGATAAATCAATGCTTTAAATGCCTAAATATATCTATATTCATTTGAATATATTCAAATCACCGTATACTTTAAATATAGTATTTCCAAACAGTAAAATATATGTGATTCACCAAGAAAATTACAATATACCTTTCAGAAGAAACACTATGATTATCACATATGTCTGTCCATCCTCTGGAAAATAAAATTTTAAAGGTAGAATGTGGAAAGAAAAGGCAAAAGCATCTCTGACTAACCTCAAGAAGGGAGAAAAGATGGAGGCCACCTAAGACTCCAAGGAAGAATGAAGGATTTCAGCCACTTCCTTCTTTTTCCTTTATTTTGATGATATAAATAGGACTATAGTTTGTGTTATTCTTGTTGCTTACTTTTTATTTTTAAAAAGGAAGTAAAAGTGCTTGTCAATTAACAACGAATAAGGGGCACGGGTCTTTATTTTAGTCTTTCTTTGCAAGATCAAGACACTTACTTTTCTAGAATATAAGTTTTTCAGAAAACACTTTAACACAAACTCTGATGCTTAACAAGACAATCTGGGTAGGTGTTTGTTCATCCCTGACTCAGCAGTAGGTTGCCACCTAAACTATTAGTAAGTCAGCCTCTGACAACATTAGAGAATTCTAGATGGTGATGCTCTGCAGTAGTCCTACCTTCACTTATACGTCTGCCTATTGCCTTTCAAACCTGGCACTGAGTTGCCATTTACAATCAGAATAGAAGCACTGGGGTATAAGTAAAACAACGTGGGAGAGTAAAATACCAAGTTAGAAAAACGTAAGCTATGTTCTTTGGAGACTTACAACCTAGCGAATGAGTGGCAGAGACTGAGAGTGTTTGCAACTCTGAGGAATTGTGCAAATTGTTTAGAAGGACAATGCTAGATAAGCCAAGAAGGGGCATGGGCTGAGGTAGGGTAATCAGGAAGGCTTCACAGGACAGGTGTCTTGTGTCCGTCTGGGTCTTGCAGAAGGTTTTGTCATCAAGCCAACCAAAGAGAACAGGGAAAAGGTTATGCAGAGATGAAAACATTTCTTGCCATAAGAAAAAGAAAACAATCCAGCCAATTTCACTTCTGCAGCAATCATTTCTTAGAACCTACTTACAAACTCCAGCGGAGCAGAAGGTTCCTTATCCATTCCCAGTTAAGTTTGTAATCCCACATGGGGCTCTCCACATTGATTTGCCAAGAGAATGAATATGGGGCAGCAGTGGTGAAATCATCCAGCAATGATTTTAACCCCTCAGCCCTCCTTCATTTAGTTGTAGCACCTTCCTCCAATTTTGCTGCTCCTCTGTTTGGAGTTCTTTTAAGCAGGGTGTTTGTGGCTTTAAAAAAAAATGCAAAATGGTTGCCAAAGTGAACAGTTTTGCCATGTAGCAAATGTTCATACTCTGCGATGCTAATTTATGTCCTTTCCTATAGTTATACAGGTTGCTATGTGCAATGAATTAAACATTAGTGAAAATTATCTGATGATGCTATTAGGGAATATACTGAGAAAATAGCTATTTGAGTACAGGTGTTGCCATTCTTAGGAGGTGGCGTTTTTTCAAGATTTGAGAAGCCACAGAAATGCAAGCATTTGGAAAATGCAACTATTGAAAAATTTAGCATGAGTAATTTTCTGTTTCCTAATCTGGCTACCAGTTACATGGATATGTGCAGTTTGAAAAATTCACCAGTTCTATACTTATGATAGGCATAATTTCATATGTGTATGTTATATATTAATAAAAAGTTTAAGAAACTTCAGCATTAGCAATGAAATGTTCAATACATTCAAAATGCAGAAATATCTATTTAGTTGCAAACCTAAAATGAAAAAAAACAGATAGAAGAAAATTCTTCCCCACATAGAAATGGATTGTTTCACATCTCAAAGAAATTCGGTCAAGTGAAGTAGGTCTTCTGGCTATATGATATTCAGGGGAAATTCCCCCAAAATATATACTTATGAATCCAGCACGAAGTGCTATTTTTAAATTTTTTACTTAAGCTCCATTCATTGCTGCTTTTGTTTCCACCTTTCTGTTTCTTTTTGTGTAAGAACAGCTCTAGAGGCTGACAGATAGTTTACGTGCCATTTAACAACAGAGAAGGAGGCTCCATCACCCAGGAGTGGCAGTGAGCTGACTGACTTCATGGAATACTATAGGTGGGAAAATTACCTTGATGTGTTCTACTTGTGCTGATTTTTCCTCCTGCTGACACTCTGATGCTCTGAAAGTTGCTTTGCTCACATCCTCTGCTACTGGTGTCAAAGCACACTCTCAATCTTCCCATGCCAAAAAAGGAGGAAAACCTTATTTCAATGCCCAAAAGACTTAGCTCCTGTCAAAGATATTCATTTAACACTCACAGTTGGTCTATGGCAACTTGAAGATGTTGTCTTAAAAAGTAGGGCTTGTAGGGGGTGGGGTGGAGAAGAAAAGGACGTGCTTTCTAGGGAAATCTTGTGCCTTTCATATCCTGAAGGCATATAATAAGAAGAGGCTGTACACATAAATGAAGAGGGCAATTTCAACTGTTATTTACAAAATCTATGCTTCTTCAGGAGAAGGGGGTGGGGTTAGCTAGCATAATAAAATCATTACAATTGGCTAAGAAAAGGATATTTCAAAAACAATAAAAAGTTTGTTATTTGAAAAGCTTTCTCCTATAAAAATAACTGCCACTCAATCTTATTTCTTATTTAGTTTTGGTCAGTTACAGGTAATAAATTTTATGATTAAAAATCATCAACAGCATTAATTGTAAACCTTAAATTTTCTTAATATTTCAGCACTCTAAATACAATACCAAAAAACACAGTCATTTGTAAATATGAAATAAGCACATAAAACTCCAGGACATTTATAAAAAATGTAATAAAATATTTTAGTAGATATTAGCTATCTGGCCCAGGGAAGACAGATGACCAGCCATTCTATTTTCTCTGACTACATACACATTCATATTCCATGTTCATTTCAGACCATTTATTCATCTTCTACCCCTACTCTCACACCAATATTCCTCTCCAGCAGTTTTATTTGTACCGTTCTGAAATCCATCCCGGCACATAGAAAAGTACACAAACTTAGTTCATTGTGCCCTCCTTTCTTTTCTTAGACCATTTTTTAAAATGGTGTATTTTACACAATAATTCCTAATTCAGCCAATACCAGTTCATTCAAACAGCATCTAAATTTTAAAATTGGCTCCTTTTCAGACAATTAGTTGAGGTGCCAATTTTCCAGTCAAATAAAACCATTTTCCCATTAACATTTTTGGTTATATAATCTGCTCTACAAATATAATACTATTAAAACTCAATGTGCAAATTAAGTCCCTAGAATATCTCAGTTGCTAATTTGGTCAGATAATTCCAAGCATACATTTTGCCGTCATTTAAATTGGAGATTTTTCTTCTGGCTGATTGCTTTCCAAGGGTGAGAATGTGGCTGAAGAACCCTGTGCATGTCTCAGATTTTCCACACTTTGTACACATGGAAACTGTCTTTGGGCTGGGACTCTCTCCTCTGTCTGCAGAGCATATTGTACTTGCAGCCTTGCCTTTCCTCCTTCTAGGCTGCCAGACACATTTGCCCAAAATGAGTCACTCAGTCTTTGATTTTTGCATTTGAGCTTGGCCTGTCTGATGTTGTTTGCACAGCCATGCCACATTGTTAGGAGTTGTGATTCAATGTGTCCTTGGAGCTTTTCTTTTGCCAACCCTGCTTTCTCATAGTGCCCCAATTTCAGCTCACTGGTGAGCAGCTGACTCAGAGCCTTAATGTGAACCATCCCCCATGC
Organism: Myotis yumanensis; assembly: GCF_028538775.1. NCBI lineage: Eukaryota > Metazoa > Chordata > Mammalia > Chiroptera > Vespertilionidae > Myotis > Myotis yumanensis. The sequence continues at coordinate 45,695,548 of NW_027223757.1, forward strand.
TTGTCCAGTGCCCATGCTTGCTGCTGGGCTGATCTTCACATCACAGTTACTAGTCCAGCTGGGGGCACACTTTTAGTAATCTTGCTGTCCCATTATGTCACATATGTCTTGCAGGTGATGTGGGAAGCTGCCTGCGACATCTGTGACAGATCCAGACCTCTCAACCATATGGGGGATTGGACAGTACCAAACATTTGATTGGATCCAGAGTTTGGTGCCACATTTACTGCCAACCAAAAGGCACACGGGCCATCTTGGGTTGGTTTCTATTTCTTTGTTTTCCGGAGCGACAATTCAGAGCAGTTTGATTTTCAACATCAGTTAACACACTATTTTCACCTACAGACAGACTACTGGTTACTAGTTACACCACTTCTCAGCTCCATTCTTGGTCAAATTACTTAACCGCTTTAATATCAATTTCCTTATTTGTAAAATTATGATAATAATCATTTCTAAGTATTAATAATTAATAATTTTTAATATAGGAGATAAATTAAGAGAGGTGATACATGTAAATTGCTTAAAATACCCACATGCTCAACAAACATTAGCGATTGAAGTACATATCACCAAACTAGGTTTTTCAGGCATTAATGTAGCATAAGCACCTTGTAAAAGGTGTATGTTAACTTACTTGATCAGCTCTCATTTTATTCCTTCATCTATTGTAATTTTCATTAAATCTGTCTTGGTTAATGTAAGAATGTAGGTGTCTAATATTTGTTTCAGTCTCTGGACCAGGTTAAGTGTTTCAGTCCATTTCATACTTCCTTCCCAAATAGCATTAACACTAGCACTCCATACTCTCTATGAAGAAGGGCAGGACTCCACTCTTGAAATGTCCCAGTTCTGGAAGAGTTCTTGAAGCCACTTAGACTTCTGCCCACTACTGATCTTTCCCTTACGTGTTCATCCTTCCATTGCTCAGTTCTGAAAATCCCAGTCTAAGATTGGTTTTCTAGACCCTCATTCAGTTCCACCTTTGACCTTTGAGTCTATTAATTAAAACATTACCTCTAGTTTGGTTCCCAGACTGACCTATCACATTGATATCATCTAACCTCACAATAGAAATGAAAGGGATCTTGACAGGCATCTTTTGTAGAAAGAACTATTTCTTTGGGAAAAAAAAACACACACACAGAAAATTAGAAAGGAACTAAGTAATTTGGACTTTTCCTTCCTTTTTGTTATAATGATACACTTTCTCAAAGGCAATGGGCTGATTCCTTTTCTGGCCTTAAACTTTGTTCCCCAAGGCCTTTTATTCCTGACCACTTTTCTGTGAATATTAAGATTTGGGGCATTAGCTTTAGCATTGCTGTGACAAATGTGTTATCCACTTGAACTCATCCTCAGTTACAGACTCCTTATTCTACCTCTTGTGTCTATATGCTTTTTGGGTGTGCATATCACATGGAGTTCCACACTGGTCCCATGCCTCTATTCATCTTTAGAGTCCCTTAACTTGGAATTATTCCTATACTAAAAGCCCAGTGCATGAAATTTGTGCACAGGTAGGGTCCTTAGGCTTAGCTGGAGATCGGGGCCAATCTGTGGGATGACTAGTGGGGCAACTGGACCCCCCCCAACTGGACACCCACCTGGCTGGTCTGGTGCTGCCCATTCGCCAGCCCTACCCCCTGCCACCTTCCTCTGTGGGACGACCAGTGGGGCGATCGAGGGGGGGGGAGGCGGGGGGCCCTGCTGGCACCCACCTTGGCTGGCCTGGGACCTGCAGGCTGGGGGAAGCTCCTGCATTGAGCATCTACCCCCTGGTGGTCAGTGCGCTCATAGCAACCAGTCATTCCACCAGTTGTTCCACTGCTAGGTCTATTTGCATATTAGCCTTTTATTATATAGGATTTATTTGAACTCTTTGAATACGATTGACTAAAATTGTAAGGTAATCGTATTTGGTTATGCATTCATGTGACTATCTAATATTCTAATATAAAAATATTTTCTGTCAAAGTTGATTTAACGTCTACTTTATGTATAAGTTCTTGTATAAACACAGTTGAATTTATCACACTGCTTTTTCACTCTCATGAGAGACTAGGAGAGTAAAAGCACATCAAATGTATTTTAAATTACTGGTGTACAACAACACTGCGTTATTCATCATTGGCTCTGCCACTGGATCAGTCCTATTATTGAAAATAGGAAAGTTGCTCTGTCTAGTATGGCTCAATTGGTTGAGCATTGTCCCATGCACTGAGAAGTCACAGGTTAGATTCCCAGTCAGAACACATGCCTAGATTGCAGGCTTGATCCCCAGTAGGGGACATGCAGGAGGCAGCCGATTGATACTTTGCTCTTGCATCAATGTTTCTCTCTCTCCCTCTCCCTTCTTATCTCTCTAAAATCAGTAAGAACATACTTTTAAAAATAAAATAGGAAAGTTTGAGCACACCTTCTTTTAGGTGGGCTGTGGATTCACACACATTATACAAAAATACTTTTTCAACATCAAATGCTACAAATTAGATGATTCTCCTAAACAAGGTTTAGCCATTCATTTAATCATAAATCTAATCCAATCAATTTCAGTGTTATTGGACAATGGTGTTATTACTCTATTCATTTTAGTACTTCATATAAAAATATGTGCATAGATAAGCATGATTTGTGTGTATATGTGATTGTATATGTATATATATTTTTTGAACTAGTCATTATTCTGTGTCCTGATCCTTTCCTCTGTTATGTCTTCCTTAGAATTCTTGGCCACTTTCTTGACACACTTTCATGTTTCTTCAAGGCTATTTTGTTCATTCTTGCTTCCACAACTCCATTATTATGGATATGTTATTTTTATTAAACTAATTAGTATCCAGTTTTTAAAATATTGATTGGAATTATTTGTCTTTCTCAAATATTATTATTATTATTATTTTTAAAATATATTTTATTGATTTTTTACAGAGAGGAAGGGAGAGAGATAGAGAGTTAGAAACATCGATGAGAGAGAAACATCGATCAGCTGCCTACTGCACATCTCCTACTGGAGATGTGCCCGCAACCCAGGTACATGCCCCTGACCGGAACTGAACCTGGGACCTTTCAGTCCGCAGGCCGACGCTCTATCCACTGAGCCAAACCGGTTTCGGCACAAATATTATTTTTTTTTTAAAAATTTTAATTGATTTCAGAGAGGAAGGGAGAGGGAGAGAGAAATAGAAACATCAATGATGAGAGAGAATCATTGATCAGCTGTCTCTTGCACAGCCCCCAATGGGGATTGAGAAACCCAACATGTGCTCTGACTGGGGATCGAACTGTGACCTCCTGGATCATAGGTTGACGCTCAACCATTGAGCAGCACTGGCCAGCCTCACATGTTATTTTTAATTCCTTTTAATCAGATCAGTGAGTCTATTGCAAAATATACTCTGATGTTTTAAGAACTCCATCATTGCCGAGACTGGTTTGGCTCAGTGGATAGAGCGTCGGCCTGCGGACTGAAAGGTCCCAGGTTCAATTCCGGTCAAGGGCATGTACCTGGGTTGCGGGCACATCCCAAGTAGGATGTGTGCAGGAGGCAGCTGATCGATGTTTCTCTCTCATCGATGTTTCTAACTCTCTATCTCTCTCCCTTCCTCTCTGTAAAAAATCAATAAAATATATTAAAAAAAAAAAAAAAAAAAGAACTCCATCATCAATCAGGTGGCAATTTGTCTGAAATTGTCAGCCATTGGCCACAAAAATTATATAGGCTTTTTTTTTATAATACATTCTTCTTACCTATTCAAAATAATAGCTTTTCACTGAAAGAGACATGAAAGCATCTGTGTACTTGAAGCTTTCAGTTTCCTTCCCAGGAAGACATATTCCATGATCCTTCTGCCACACTTGTTCATTCATTTAACAAATTTTTCATTGCGTGCCCTCTCTGTGACAGTTATTCCCCTGGCCAGATAGGAGGGTGAATGTACCAAAATGAGATTCAGTTTCTTTAATAAATATGATACTAGACATTATTATATTACTTTTTGTATCCAGTTTGACCAGTTGTTGTTTTTCAGGAATTTGAATTTCATACATTTTAAAATATGATATCAAACTGTTCATGTGATTAGAATTGATAATTCTTAATATTATCATGATTTCTGATGATGTGGCTTTCTTTTTTTAATTCCTGGTATTGGTACATTGTACCTTCTTTCCATTTTTCTCCTTTAACCAATCTTAGGAGGTTATCAGTACTATTATTCTTTCCAAGGGATTAACTCCTGGCGTATTGATTTTTTTCAATTGATTATTTGTCTCTTATATTATTAATTTATGTTCATATCATCATTATTTCTCTATTACTACTTTCTTTGAATTTAATTCTTATTTTCCTAGTCCCTTGAGATGGATACCAACCAGGATCATTGATATTCAGCCTTTTTATCTATATATGTATTTATGGCTATATATTTCTCTCTACGCAGGCTTTAGCTGCATCCCATGGATTTCAATATATTATTTTCATTATTCAATTCATATTTCCTTACTTCCTTCATATTTCCTGTGACTCATGGGTAGTTTAAAGCCACAATGTTTAATTTCTAAATATTTGGGTATTTTCTAGTTATATCTTTTGTCAATACAATCTTTGAAATGTATTGAGACTTGCTTTATGGAAACATGTATATTTGGATGTTTGAAATTCAGTGTTCTAAATATGTCAATTTGTTAGTTGTGGGTTTCATACCTCCTATTGTTATATTAATTTATTGTCTCCTTATTTTATCAGTTAGAGAAATATGCTTAATTTCCAAATATGATTTTGGAATATTCTATTTTATCCCACAATACTTTCAATTTTTGCTTTGTCTATATTGATCCTATATTATTATCCTATATAATAAAAGGCTAATAAGCAAATTGTCCCCTCGACCGGGAGTTCAACTGGAGTTTGACCAGGGGGCGGGGTCTGCCCGCCAACTGCCCACGGCCCTGCCCCCAGCCAGCCCGGCCCCAAATCAGCTCCCCACCCTGATAAGGGGCAGGCTGGCTGGCCAACTTCCCACGTCCCCTCCCCCCAGCCAGCCTGGTCCAATTGGCCTTGATCGGGGTGGGCCGGCCAGACCCCACCAGTGCACAAATTTGTGCACCTGGCCTCTAGTCTATCTACACTAATAAAAGAGAAACATGGTAATTAGTGTACAATCGCTACCTTTTTCATTGGCTAATCAGTGAGGATATGCAAATTAACTGTCAGCCAAGATGGCGGCCGGCAGCCAGGCAGCTGGAAGTGAACATGAGGTTTGCTTGCTTCAGTAACAGAGGACTCCAACGTTCCCCGCCTGCCTTGCCGGCCTCTGAGCTACAACTCTAAGCAACTATGTACTATGTTGCAAATAAGAAGATGAACAAACCCAAGAAACCGGCTTTCATTCAGCCGGGCTTTAGCAACATTGTATCGATGTTTTCAGCGGCGGCGAGGCCTCAGAGCTAAACCTGGCCCAGAATAAAAAAAAAAAAAAAAGAAAAAAAGGAGCGGTTGGGAGCTTCAGTCACCCACTTCCGGAAAACAGCCCTCAGCCCCTCACCCAGACTGACCAGGCACCCCAGTGGGGACCCCCACCCTGATCCAGGACACCCTTCAGGGCAAACCAGCCGGCTCCCACATGTGCACCAGGCCTCTATTCTATATAGTAAAAGGGTAATATGCCTCCCAGCACCAGAATCAGCGGAGCAGCGAGGCTCCCGGCACCGGGATCAGCATGACAGGGGGCAGCACCCAAACCCCCTGATCACCCTGCAGCTCTGTGTGTGACGGGGCAGGGCTACAACCTCCCTATCTGCCCTGCTCTGTGCCTGATAGGGGGGAGCTCCCCAATCCCGATTGCCCTGCGGCTCTGTGTTTGACAGGGTGCAGCGCACCAACCCCCTGATCGGCCCTGCTCTGTGTGTGACAGGGTAGAGCCATAACCTCTCCATTGGCCCTGCCCCGAGTGTGACAGTGGTGGCGCCCCAACCCCCTGATCGGTCCTGCTCTGTGGGTGACAGAGGGTGGCGCCCCAACCCCCCTCCACGGGCCTTGCTCTGTGTGTGACAGGGTAGAGCCATAACCTCCCCATTGGCCCTGCCCTGAGTGTGACAGGGTGCAGCGCCCCAACCCCCTTATCTGCCCTGCTCTGTGTGTGACAGGGGGCTGTGCCCCTACTCTCCTATCGGCCCTACTCTGTGAGTGACAGCGGGGAGCTCCTCAATCCCCTGATCGGCCCTGCTCTGTGCGTGACAGGGTACGGAGCCCCAACACCCCTGATGGGCCCTGCTCTGTGCATGACAGGGGGCAGCGCCCCAATCCCCTGATCGGCCCTGCTCTGTGTGTGACAGGGGGTGGCGCCGCAACCTCCCCATCGACCCTGCCTTGAGTGTGACAGGGGGCAGTGCCCCAACCCCCTAATCGGCCCCACCCTGAGTGTGACTGAGGGTGGCATCGCAACCTCCCGATCTTCCCTGCTCTGTGCATGACAGGGGGCGGCGCCCCATCTCCCCAATTGGCCCTGCTCTGAGCCCGACCAGAGGCTGCACCTAGGGATTGGGCCTGCCCTCTGCCACCCAGGAGCAGGCCTAAGCCAGCAGGTCGTTATCTCCCGAGGGGTCCCAGACTGCGAGAGGGCACAGGCCGGGCTGGGGGACCCCCCAACCCCCCGAGTGCACAAATTTTTGTGCACCAGGCCTCTAGTATATATATAAAAGCTTAAGCGACTGGCCGACTAGCCAGTAGCTATGACTCGAAATGACCACCAGGGGGCAGATGCTCAATGCACAGGCATGGAAACATGGAACAGACTGATGAATCTCAAAAGGAAGTGGAGAAGGGGGAAGGTGGGAAGAGATTAACCAAAGATCTTATATCATACTAGAGGCCTGGCCTTTGGGGATTGGGCCTGGCCTGCGGGGATCAGGCCGAAACTGGCTCTCTGACATCCCCCAAGGGGTCCCGGATTGTGAGAGGGCATAGGCCAGGCCGAGGGACCCTACAAGTGCACGAATTCATGCACCAGGCCTCTCGTCTGTATATAAATTTAGATATGGCTCACCCAGCCATGGCTCAGTGGTTGAGCGTGGACCTATGAACCAGGAGATCACAGTTCAATTTCTGGTCAGGGCACATATGTTGTGGGCTTGATCCCCAGTGTGGGGAGTGCAGGAGGCAGCCAATAAATGATTCTCTCTCACCATTGATGTTTCTATTTCTCTCTCCTACCTTGCCTCTGAAATCAATAAAAATATATTTTTAAAAATATTTTTAAAAGCATTTAAAATGTTTTATTTTCCCATTAATCCTTTTATCATTATGAAATCTTCATCTTTAAGAATAGTTTTTGCTTTAATTTTCACTGTGTTTTTATTGGAATAGTGTGCCTTCTGCCTTTTGTGTTTTGTTTTGATTTGATTTATTTATGGTGCATCACTTAATAACTACATAAGTATTTTTTATTCTATCTAACATTTGCCTTTTAATTAAGTCTGTTTATATTAAATAAAACTAGTGATATATTTGAATATAAATCTACCATCATATCATTTGCTTTGTTTTTATCCAATTTGTTCTTGGTATTTTCTCTCCATTCTTTTTAAAATTTGGAATAAGAATTTTTTATTATCCCACTTTTTTAAGGGTATAATCACAGATATTTTTATGTTATATATCCTAAATTTCAACATTTCACGATTCTGGAATTTGGTGCATTTCCCTCTCTCTTAGGATGTATTTTCCAATTGTGTTGCAGTTGTAGAGTATGAAGATTTAAGTGCTCTGGATGATGATATTTTCTCCAGGCAGGCAGGTTGAGTGGGACAGATCATCTTGTTCTTGGTAGGAGTTGAGATGATTTGAGACTGGGCTTTAAAATTTGTGAGGTCTGGTTTATTTCTGACTTGCCCTTATTCCTAGAACATAGACTTTCTGGGTTCCCAGCTTTAAATTTAGGTTATTTTTAAGGTCCCTTCTCCTTGGCAGGACTTTTCCTCCTATTTTTACCTCCCCAAACTGCCCCAAACTCAGCTTATTCTTCCTGATTTCCTGAACTTCCATCCCAGGAAGTTTAGGGATCTGCAAATTCCTCAAGGGATACAATGCCCCTGAATGTCACTTTCATTGTACTACGTTTCCTTTTTCCTGAGAACTTAGTCATTCAAAACCTGCCTACGTTGGTTTCTCTACAATGCCTTCCATGAAAGATTCTGAGTGGGCCGGGGTCGCGCACCTATGACATGAGGCCACAAGGTATCAAAAGAGATTTTTATTTCAGGTACCTGGGTGCAGGTGGGCTGAGTCTGACAAAGGAATCAGCGGAGACTGGAGGGGGAGGCAGGGTTTTATTAGTATTAACTTCTGCTGGCTGCAAACAGTTCTGCTGATGTACAGAGCTTGAATGATGTGTCCTGTCCTTGGCTCCTCCTGGCGACAGATGTCCAGTGGCTATCTGGGCTATGGCGTGCTCAAGGTTGCAAGCTTTCTAGAAGATATCTGCTAAATGTAGTAAGTTTCCTCTGCCTCGTTTTCTTCTCTTTGACCCTTTCATTCCACAGGCTAGTTTTTGTATTTCCTCCAGCTTTTATATGATTCTCTATTCAAAGGTTGTTCTGGTAACAACATACTTTAGGATAATTGAAGAAAAAAATTCAGTGTGTCTTTTACAGCTTCTTGGGTTACAAGATAATGATTTACATATTTATCTTATATCTATTGCTAGATTCTAAGTTTCTTACAGGCAAGGATTCCAACTTATCATCTGTGGTTGTTCAGGGACTAACATAGAGTCAGCTGTTCCATAGTTATTAAGGGTTACAGTTACATGTCTCATTTCTTTCTAAAAAAAAAAAAATCCTGCACTTTTCTCTCCGGAGCCACTTACTCCCTCCTGCACACCTCTTTCCTGATTGCTAGCATCACCCTTCATCTATATTCTCTGATCTTCTGAAAACACTGTTTTAAAATACAGGATTTTTATTTTCTGACCCTAACCAGGTGTAATCAGAGCATAATCCATCATCCCTCAGCAAACATATTCTCACTGTCCTGTGCCGCCCTGGATGCTGAAGTGAAAAGTCAGTATTCTCCCTCTCTTAAGCAGACTGAGCCCCTTGACAGCAAAAGCTGTCTCTTTTGCTTAGCATATATCCCCTTAGGAAGTGAGTTCAGTACCGTGTACAACAGTGACAGTTTGTGACACATGGACATGGTTATCTGCAAACCTCAGAAAGGGTTCTAAATTATATTTGAGTTGAATGGACATAACAAGCCATAACCATATTAGAATTAATAAAATTTCTCCAATAATGTAAGCAAAATGGAGATTTTTCATTGAATTAATGTCTTACAAATGCTTGCATTTATCTTCATATTCCTAGAATCTGTTCTCTAGTCTAAATAAATCTGTTCTCTAGTCTCTACTTTTTAATAGAACTTGATGGTAAGCTCTGAGGTGAAATGGTACACAGAAATGTTAATTTTTATGTTTAAGTACCTCTATGCATTGAAATTGATAATAAATAATGCTTTAATCAGCAATTATACTTAGATACATGGAAAGTAAAATATCAGTATCACTCTTTACCCACATGCAAATATTGATAGAAGTATTTCCTACCACTTAACATTCAGAATTGTACTGGATCTACTCCAATTCTACCTTTACGTACCAGAACAAAGACATATGGAACTTTTAAAAAATTATAACAGTCTTTGAAGATTAGCAAACATGCCCTTCTGTGTGTCACTTTTATCTAATTCAGCATCATTTGCCTGTTATAAACTTTAAAAATAATAAAAATAAAAGATGAAAACACCTGCAAAAATGAATGCTCAATTCAACTATTAGACAAAAAAGAAAAATACATAAACACGGCACAGTAGGAGAATAGAGCTTCTGGGGAAAGAAAGCAAAGCTGTGTGACAGATGGAAAGGTCTCAATGGATGAATGGTACTACTACAAATAAGTAGCAGGCAGCCAGAGGGAATCAAATAATGATTATGGAAGAAAAATGAGGGTTAAAAAAGATGAAAAGAATGTTTCGACTCAAGCTAAAGATTCTATATTAATAAAATCTCCTATTTAAAAATATATTTAATTACACATCCACCAAAAATAGAAAATAATTCATGTCAAACAGGGTAGAAAGCTGACAAGTGAAGCAGTCTAGACAATATAAAAAGCTCAACATGTCCTTGGAGAGGAAGGAATGCATTCCACAATTTGTACTGGCATGCCCCCAAACCTGAACAGATTACTTTCTAACGATCAATATCTGTAACCACCAGAGGCCTGTTAGAGAGTTTTTTAAAAATCAGCTTCAAAGAGACCTGGTCCCCAGCTTACATTTTATTTTTGCCAGTGGGTGCTGAGGTAAGAGTTTTGGACAAGACTCATTTTTCTTCTCTTTATAGGGCTGTGTATTGAATATGAAGCACCCTAGCATGTTCTTGGGCTCTAGTCAGCTGGAGTCAGGTCCTGATTATAGATATGTGAAAGAGAACCAACTTCCTCACCAACCAGAAATGCCTGTGCACATTCAACTCAATGAAATTTCCTGGCCACAGTTTAGCTAGGCTTCCAATAGTAGGCGCTTATTTGTCTATCTAAATCATCAATCTAACTTAGAGGATAAATGTAGCATTTTCTTTCTGAATTAAGTAGTGCTATGGTTAACTGATTTGAAAACCTAGAAGATTTCCTCCCTTCCCATTTCTACAACATGCACAAATATTAGTAAAAGAAAGCAACAGTTTCCCTAATATATTTTTACTCATAATGAAATAATTAAAAGACTATTTGTAATAGTACGTGAGTACCAACATCTTATTAACAAAAAAACTGCAGTGTGAAAGAAGGGAGCCATTAATTGCATGTAATTTTTTTTGTTTTTATCTTTTAAAGTGGGCATGTAAGGGCAATCAATAGATATGTTTTCAACTTACAGAAGGAGAAAATAAGATATGTCAATAAAAATTCTTAAAAACAATAATGAAAGAGCAAAGATGGATTATAAAAACAAAAGAAAGCCTGAAACATTTCAGAAATAAGACAAAGATATCAGATATGACATTTAATGACAAAAAAAATTCCCTCAGACAAAAAAACACACAAACAGAATAAATAAAAAACAAAACCTGATCAAATGATATGTATCACAGAAACATTTAAAAGAAAAATATTAAATAAGAGAATGAGTAAATATCTAGACAGAGGCTAATAAAAATCAAAAGCAGAAATGAGAAATAGAGCAGGAAGCTCTCTAAACTCCATTCTTTTCAGGGTATTATGAAGGTTCCATTACATGGGCATGATTAATTAAATCATTGACCATTGATGACTGAATTCAATTTCCTATTGCTCTTCTTTCCCTGGAGGTGGGAGGATAGTGGAGATGGAAATGAAAGTTCCAAGCCTAATCACATGGTTGGCTCCACTGGCAACCAGCCCTCATCCTTAGTACTCTCCAAAAGTCACCTCATTAACATAACAAAAGACATCTTTAGCACTGTCAGCACTTAGGAAATACCAAGGATTTTGTGAGACAATCACCTTACCTGAATGACCAAATATATATATATATTTCTTATAAAAAATAATATCACAATATTATAAATATGTTAACCCTTATTTCAGGCTATTATTTGAAATACTAGAAGCCCGGTGCACACATTCATGCACTCGGCGGGGAGGGGGTTCCTCAGCCTGGCCTGCACCCTCTCACAGTCCAGTAACCCTGGGGGGATGTCCGACTGATGGCTTAGGCCCGCTCCTCCCAGATGTCCCTAAACCATCAGTTGGACATCATTAGTGCTGCCACAGAGGCAGGAGAGGCTCCCGCAACCACCGCTGCACTCACCAGCCCTGAGCCTGGCTTCTGGCTGAGCGGCACTTCCCCTGTGGGAGAGCACTGACCACCAGGAGGCAGCTCTGCCCCCAGTGCATGTCATAGCAACCAGTCATTCTGCCATTCGGTCGATTTGCATATTAGCCTTTTATTATATAGAATACTGCAAAATGTCACTTGAATTCAGACTGCTTTCCCCCCCAGTTTTCTTTTGGTAATCATAGCCTGTGCATCTGTGCCTATCATCAGTCTTCTCCAAAGTACACTGTCATTTTATGCACTAATCTTGTTAAGTCATGTTATGTGTGCTCAAGCAATAGGGTATCTGTGATTTTAATTTGCTTCTCATTTATTTCTCAGATAAAGTCTTTTTACTTTAAGAGTGTTACAAGGCAGAAATACCTAGTTTCTAGATTCTTGGCTTAATCATTCAGCTTATGGGGAACTGTTAAATAATACAGGGATGACATTCCCTTTAGAAATGGAATCACCTTGGGATGAGCATAGTGTGACAACCAGATCTGAAGTCACCTGAAATGGTAGTCATCTTCAATTTGTGAGTTTAACTATAGAATTTCAAAATCACACTAGAATCTATGTAATTATAAAGAAATAAAAATATTCTAATTTTAAGTGATTAATATTGACAAATACTATAACTACTAAACTTTTGTCAGATTCCATATTTATGCAGTTTTGCAGTAGATGCCATTCTTCCACCTACAATGTTTTTCTTAATTTTCCCCAAAACTGATAACCCTGAAACCCTCCAAAACCTTCATCAGTAAACTCTCTAACTCTAACCCCTCTTTTACTCTTCCTTTTTTGAACTTTAGATTTTCATTTCCATCATATTTTTGCACTTTTCATATTTGATATTTTAAATATTCTTACACTTCAGCACATATTTCATCTCCTCAGATGAACTGTAAACTCCTCAAGGGCAGAAGCTTTATCTTCTGTTCTATTTCACTAACTAGTATTTTTAAGTACAACTAGAGAGGTAGTTGCAGTGTCTTCCTACAATTTTGTGCTTGTGGAATGCTCTGGAGTACTCAATTTTGAATGGCATCTCGAAGGTTGAAAAGAATCAAAATTATATAATCTTTAGAAAAGATTCATGACTATAGCATAACGGTGCTTTAGCATAGGCTGCAGAAAGGCTTACTATACCATTGGCTTGGACCTCTTTTTTGTGTGTTGCTGCTTAAGAAGAATTGTTTATTGACTGGATCCCATTTTTTCACATACTAATGGGATCACATCCCTCCATATGAACATAAGCATGAAATCCTTCTTGGTGCTGACTCACTTTTCTGCTTTGCCTCTTCTCTCCTACTTATAGAAAATGGCACATATTCTACTCTGTGGCATGACGAGCCCAATCAATAGTCTTTATAAGACAAGGTCATTTCTCTTTAGAAGAATAACCTTTCCATATTGATTCTAACACGGTAAAACATGGCACATCTTTAAGTCCCACACACAGGGTGAGAAGTACTGTGAACTGACTCTACAAAAGCATAAATCAGAGCAAAAATTTTGCACTTAAGGACATTAAAACCTCAAATAGGAAAACTGTAAAACTGTAAAGCACTCCAACCAACATAGAGCTTTACTCTGAGCAATACAGGAGCAGAGGTGTTTTAGACCTAATACACAGAATTCTAGGTGTAATTCTGTTAAGAAGCTTTACATTTTGCCATTAGAACTATTTCCCCTCTATGATAGGCTTTAATATCCTTTCAAATGCATTAATGTGTTCCCAGAACAGACTCTCACAGACTCCTGACTGCTTTGAATATTTCCATTTTAATAACAGCTTCAGATCTTGACTCAGAGCTTTATATACCCCTTACTGTCACACAGGCTTGTGAAAGACAGAAGGAAACAGCTCGTCATCCACAAAAGTCATCCAATGTACAATTGTTTGCTTTAGAATACAACCCACAAGAAAATTAAAGGGGAACATCATTTACATTTGATTTTCCCTACCCTTTGTGCTCATCTCTGAATAATTCTAGAGGAATTTTCAAAGTCCCTATAAGGACAGCTTAAATCGTTTCCTTTCTGAGAGTGACTATAGTTCCATGCTGAAAGAGCTAAGGTCTCTCTCTTAGACTTAGACAGGCAGAGTAAAGGCAAGTATTGGTTAGACCTTTATGGTGTGAGGTCTTCTTATCAAACTTGCTATTCAGTGGCACAATAGCTCAGAGATAAGGAATACAATTTCACCAAAGCAGCAGGGTTGAAACAACTTTTGAGACAGTGGTGATAGTTCTTCAGACTTAAAAGGAAGACTGAGCATTTATGTTTTGTGAAATTCCTGATCATATCAATAACCACTGTCATGGTTAAGAGAAAGTCTGAAGAGTTCAGAGCAATAATTTTGGAGTGTGTGTGTTTCGGGGTGGGGTGGCGGGATAACTTAAATAAACTAAAAGAATAGTCCAGATACAACCTTAAAGACCTATGGCATTTTTTATGAAGAAAATAAATACAAAATTGGAACAGGTGAGAATGATTGTGAAGATACCAAGAGGAGGGACAAGAAACTGTCAGAGGACAGAGGAGGCTGGGTACATTTTGTATTTTGTTCATACCACTTATGTACAAGTACCATCCCACTTCATATTGCCCCTTCAAAAAAAGATGTTAAAACTCTCTGTTCCCTTACCAGAACTTGGTTCATTTACAATTGCAAAGGACAATACAAGAAGGCAAAACTACGTCCTCTTAGCTGATGGCTCACTTTGGCACATGCTCAAGAACAAGACTGAGGTTCAGCATTATGGGACAGGGCTCTGACCTAAGTGGTGGTTTGGAATTAACTTAGTGTTATCACTCAACCTGATGACAATCATCCATTGAAGCCTTCAGCTCTCCACCACATACACTAATTCCAGAAGGTCTTATAGGTTTTATTGATTTTATTTGAGAAGCTGAAAACAACTTTGAATAGCTATTCATTCTGTTTCAGTTAATGCATGTCTTTGAACAGTCAATTAAAAAAAAACTTAACATTTTTGTTTGTTTGGCATATCTAAACAACAAAATCAGCAAGCATTTCCTGAATTCTGAGTGTTAATATCTAGTTGCTTGACACCTTTCTACAGATATAACACCAGAAGCTCCAACTCAATAATTCTAAACAAAATATAATGTTTTTATTCCTAATTCAACATTTTTTGTCTCTTTCTATTAATAATTCTTTATTCTTCCAGTATCCCAGGCACAAATCCTTAGAGTTTCCTTTGACTCTTCTCTCTCAAACAAAGCTCACATTTTAAGTTTATACTTCTCTCTTTCTGCACTTTTATATTCTAACTTTTTCATGTTCTTACAACTACTATAGCAATAAGAATACAAGATGAACTATTAAGGGTGGGGAAAAAACACCAAAAGGATTTCTACTTAAAAAAAAACAAAAACACCTTTTTTCTATTTTTGAATATAGATATTTTATATAAATATATTTATGTATATATGTATACATAAATCTGTCTATGTATAGAGAGATTTTTTTCTGCTAAGGATATCCATTCTAGAGTGTCTTTCAACCAGGGAATAAGTTTTCTCTGCTTCTCACCTGTCTTGTTGGAATAGCCGCTGACTGGTCTCATGTCTCAGCTATAATTGGAACAGGTGAGACAATTTTGATAGGACATCTGGTATTCTTTGACCCCAGTTCTTTGCTCTTACAATTTTCCCACCTACATTATTCTTCCACTGCACTGACACCTATCCCATCTTACCTTCTCCTTTTGGACTCAGTTCAGAAGACCTCTTCTTAAGTCTCTAACTGGGGTGACATTTTCCTTCCCTGAATATCCAGGGCAGGGATGTCCATACCTCTCTTTTGGTAGGCTTCGCCGTCACTATAGTTATTTCCTTTCAAGTATTTGTCCTAGTAGTCAATTGTAAGTTTCTTACAGAGAGAGTCCATGTTTGTATATTTCCATATGCTGGGCACAGCCAGCACAGTGCCTTACACATAGTAGGTCCTCAATAAACATATATTTAATTAAGTAATTAAAATTATGAATATCGATTTCCTTAACTTCCTCCACATTGAACTGCACTTTGTGTTTTCTTAAGACTACTTCTATTTTTAACTACAGTATATACTTGGTAAAGGATTTTACAACTCTCTAAATTAGCCCAGGGTGATTACCCCTACTGTGCAATTTACTACTATTTTATTAAAGCAAGATTAAAGATAATACTTCATTGAAAGTAGTAACAGCAACATTAACCTCTATTTACCTTGACATAATAAAGCTTTAATAAAACATGGGCAAATTACATTGAGGGGGATAATTATTCTAACATAAAGTTTAAAGGGGAACTTAATTTCTTATTCTGCATGTTTAGTGTCATTAATGTCCTTTTTCTCATTTATAGAAGATACATAAAAATATTCAACCCTCTCCAATTTGTTTTCTTATTAAATAATTCTGAATTTATATTCGAGTTTATAAACATAAGAACACAACTTTAAAATGCAACAATTTTTCAGAAGCAAATATTCTTATAGAGTATCAGGGCAAGGGAGAGTTTTGTGAAAGAGATTTTACCCCAAGTCAAAAAAAGAAAAAAGAAAAAAGAAAAAGACATCCTTGTCCAAATTTTTGAGTGTTGAATCAAAAAAGATTCTTGTTTGTTTTATATCCGCTGGCTTTATTACATCAGACAAGTTTCAAAGGGGCAGAGCATATAGAATTGAAAAATAACACAGCTGCATTTTGCAATGGAGTGTTCTGCCTCTGCCTGTGTTTTGTTGTTCATGTAATACTTTTCAATAAACAAAGATGTCAATCAACTCTCTTCCCAGCACATCACATTTCAGATTTAAACCACTTCAGACACATCACTGCCCCAAGCTCACGAATTTAACAGATAAAAATTCAGCTTTCTGTCAAGGAAGAATGCACTATTGATTGTAGGTGGTATTTAGGCAAGAGAGCAGCAGAACAATATTACCTCAGAGTCACATATAGTCCACTATAGAGGCATAACATAAAGTGCATTACACTCTGCATAAAACTGTTTCAATGCTCAGCATTGATTAATACCCATTGCCAAACACTTTCCTAAGAAAGACTTTCACATGCAGCAAATTGTGAGAGTGGCAGAGGGGGATTAGAAACACATGATAGCAATCATGAAAACTTTGATCACTTGATTTGATTCTAGTGCTTTGAATATTAGCATAATTATTCAAACATGCTTCATTAAAAATCATGACTGTACAAGTCTTGGTTTAATGATCCAAGTATGTACCACGTTAGCTAAGCTTTAAATAAGAATACAAACCTGGTGTTAGGAAGCTATGAGAGAGATGTTTTTTGTAAACTAAGAGAAAGTGCAAAAATACAGACTGTAAAAACCAAGACAAGAGAAAAAAAAACTAAAAGGTAGACAGACCAGCAGTGGATGTGTTGGGTTATATTTTTCTATTTATCTTCACATCTACCTGAATGTCTCTTGGGGCTACCAAAGGTTAGATACCACGTCACTTCTAAGCTACTGGAAGATTGGCATAAAATCCCTGTAAATCTCAAACTAATTACATTTAAATTTTAGGTGTCACAGCCAGTTTTGACCTTTGAAGGTTGGCAGAAGAAAACTTTGACAGTTCTTGAAATGTTCCTACATACTAAAAGAGGTTGTTTCAAATTAACAAAAGAAGAGAAGACAAACTAAATTAATGATGCCAAAGATATTAATAAGACTACTGTTATTGGCACACATTTAATTATGTATCAGATCTCATTTAATAATGATGTCAACTTCATTAATACTGCAGGCTACATAAGGAAAATAAAAATAGCATACTAGATACTCCATTATTTTGGTTGTTCTGTTAACATTAAGTACTAACTTAGACACAAGTGAATCGTGTTTATCGAGTATGAGGGGGGTGAGTTTCAAGTTAAAATAATCTGCTCCTAAATCACTCAGATTCTGAGATATAATGTATAATTACTGAGATTCCTAATTTTATATAGTGTTCATGATACATGAAGTTGGTTTAAGAATGGATTATTGCTTTCCATATCACTATTTTTTCACTTTTGACAATTTATGTAGCATCATCAAATAAACATTTCAAGGAGTTTATAATAATGTTAAAGTAGATTAAATTTTAGAGTCTAATGTGTTTTCAAAATATATTTTATTTAAATCTATAGCTTTATTGCTAAATATATTAAGTGCTACAGAATTAAAATGCAAACTCTCACTGATGGCCTTTTAACATCAAGAAAATAGTCATTACTCTCAGAAATGTTAAATTGATTATTTGCTCTCATGCAATGAAATAGCATCAACAACAGGTCCCTGGTCACCTTTCAAGTTCATTGATAGTCTGGTGGATCTTGGCCAGGTGCCTAGATTAAATATTAACAGTGTACCTATCTAGGAGTGATTCGTGAGAAGAAAAAAAAATCACAGATGCTAAGCTTTAGCCTCATTGAAAAATTGTAAGTCACCAAAAGTGACTAATCAAGTGATGTGATGTGCCAGGAAAATAACTGAATGTGTAGTTCTGGACAGCCTCAGTAATTCTTATGTCAGGTGGCATAATATGGGCAAAAATTTGCACCCAACCCTTTCTCTTTCAATGAGCATATTATAAGATGTTAATAATCAGCTATGAGACCACAGCCCTCAGGGAACTCTCCTGCAGAGCTTCAGCCATTTGCCTAGAGTGTTCAACCTTAAAAGATTAACTCACATCTCCCCTGTTATTAATGTTACAATAGTAGACCTCTAAGAAACAAATGAATACTTCCACAAAATAAGTCCAGAAAGAGAAGTTAGAAAATTAATTCTAAAACTAATAGTAGTCACATAATAATAAGCAGGGAAAAAATAAAACTAAATTCTTTGAAGGAAGAGATCATTTGTAAGTTATCTTTACTATCATAGGACTATCATAACAGTTGTCTTTATATTTAACTATTGATAAATGTTTTAATTGCAAAACACTCATTTAATCCTTGTTATTTTTCTGGTTTTCTGTGAATAAAATTTAAGCATGGTGAATTTAGGTAATAACAAGTACTTCAGCAAATTTGGAGATCAAGCTATGGAAGGAGGGTAGGTCAGGAATAAAATAATAAGGTCTGCATATAAATTATTTTGTTTTTTTATACCATGTTAAGGAATTCAGATTCTCTTCTATAAACAATGAAAACTTCTGAAGGATTTTAAATTGGAGAGTGACAAGATCAATACTACTTTAGAAATAGCATTCTGTAGTGAGTACATAGAGAATGCTTTAGAAATAGCATTCTATAATGAGTACATAGAGGATGAATTTTAGCAGGGCAAGGCTGATCATTTATGAAAGTATTGCATTATTTAAGAAAGTGATTAAAAATAGAGAAAGGAGGTATTGGACAGGAAGAGTATTATACTATAAATAAATGGTATCTATTGAGCACTACTAGGTGTCAAGCACTATTCAAAACATGTGGTAAAGTTAAGTCTGGGACATGTGGACATATATGATTAAACAAAGCTAAACAAGTTTCTTCACTTCACTATTTTTCAAACTTTAGTAGGCTAAAATGCCTTGTGAATCCCCAAAAGGAGGAAGGAGGTTACTGTGTAAATATATTTGAACTTATTTGATCACAACACTTTTTTTAAAGAGTACTTACAAGACTCAAATTTCCTAAAAATTTACTTTGAAATTCAAATTGAAAGAATGAATATAGACCTAACAGATACTCTCTTGTCATAGGGCCTTGGCATAAATTGTTTCCTCTTGGAATATGCCCCGACCCCTGGCACTACCCACACACATACACCTTTTCTGGGTTAACTTCAATTTATCACCAAGTTCTTAACTCACTGAATTCTTCTATAAACATCTCTAAATTTTGTCAGGCAACCTATTTAACATATTCATAAGATCCGTTTCCACAGCCTAATCATGGGTATATTTTTTAATTTATTTGAGCGGTTATTTTTTTTAATGCGTCTTGCTCATCAGGCTTCAACTTTATGAAGATCACCACCATATCCCTATCACCCAGAACAGTGCATAACAGCATAAGGTAAACACTCCATAAACACTGACTGAGTGAGAGAGTGAGGTCTATAATGTGCATCAAGCAACACAGTGCTGCTATTACAGCCCTCTCAGAAGCTTGCGTACTCACTCCATTAAGACCTAACTGAGAAAAAATTATTCTAATAGATTACACTCTACATACTCTCAGTCTTTCACAGGCAGCCTGGGGTTATTTTGTGACCATAAAACTGCTCACTTTGACCCAGCCAGTATGGCTTGGTGGTTGAGCATCAGCCTATGAACCAGGAGGTCATGGTTCGATTCCCATCAGGGTTGTGGGCTTGATCCCCAGTGTGGGGCATGCAGGAGGTAACCGATCAATGATTCTCTCTGATCATTGATGTTTCTCTTTCTCCCTCTCCCTTCCTCTCTGAATTCAATAAAAATATATTTTAAAAAAATAAAAACAACAACAACAAAAAACTGCTCACTTTGAGTAGAAGATTACTCAAAGCAAGATAAAGAGCTCTGACCCAGGTTCCAGGGTGAGACACCCAAAACTTCTCTGCTTCAAGGGTCTGAGGTAGACAATCATGCTGGAGAGAGTTTATGTGCCCTTAGAACGAGAGCCATGATGAAGACTTTGGAGTTTTGGATGAAAAACACAGTCCCTTCAGATGACTCTCCTGAGATGCAGTTCCTGTTGTGTCACTGAACGTTAATGAAAAACCAATACTAGACTGAGGTATGTACTGTATGTATGTATGTATTTCAAAGTACCTATGGATATTAATGTGGAGATGCCCAAGATCCATGGGTTTTGAATTTAAAAAGGCAATCTCATGAAGAAATCTATGTGAAGCCATGAGAGTGGACAAAATCACCCAGGAAGGCATCTGTTCTTGTTTTCTGGTTTTTTGTTTGTTTGTTATAAAGCAAAACTCTGGAGAAGGCACTTTAATAGCAAATGAAGGAAAATAAGACTGAATCTAAAAAGATCCCAATAAAATGACTAGATATTGACATTTGTTAAATCTAGCTGGTGAGAACAGAAGTGGTTGTTACACTAATTTTTACACTTTTTAGAAATATTTGTAAACTGATTTTTAAAGCCTAAGGAGTAACCAGAAAAAGAAGGAGTAGGAGAGAGCTTCTTAACTGAATCCAAGGAGGGGCAGCATTTCATGTAGGAACAGGTCATTAATAAAATGGAGAGAGAAAACAAGGTAAGGATTAAAAACTGTCCATTGTTCTGTCAGTTGAATAGCTATTGTGACCTTACTTTCAGGAGACACATGGGGCAGATGACAGAGTTCATTTGGTGTGAGAGTAAAAAGAAAATGTAAAACAGCGGAGTATTAGTACATAAACACAATGGAATACTACTCAGCTATAAGAAAGGATGAAATAGCGTAATTTGCAACAACATGAATAGACCTTGAGAACATTATGTTAAGTGAAATAAGTCAGAAAAAGCTAAGAACCATATATGACTTCACTCATCTGTGGGATATAAAACTGATACTCATGAACACAAACAGCAGTGTGATGGTTGCCAGGGAGAAGGGGGTGGGGGAAGCAGCAGGTCCTAATATATGGTGACACAAGATTTGACTTTGGGTGGTGGGCACATGGTGCAATATACAGATTTTTGTGACATAGCAACTCACAGCTGAAACCTACATGTTCATGTTGACCAACGTCACCTCAATAAATTTAATTTAAAAAGTAAAAAAAAAGGGGGGAATAACGCTATTTATTATCTCTGTTAGTGAGGGGATGAGAGGACAGATTCGGGATTATTTAATTCAGTAGCTAAATGATAACATCAAGATGCAGTTCTTTCCTTCTTTCTGTTTTGTCATCCTCATTGTTTTGGATTTTCTCCTCAGGCTTGTTCCCTCATACTACAGGACAGTTATAGCAGCTTTGAGCATTAACCCTTAAGCAACAATACCCAGAAGCAAAAGACAAAAAGGACAGTGTTTTTCATCTCTTTTTGAGGTGAGGAAACTTCTCAGTATCACCCAGGAAACCACCTTTTATTCTCATTGGCCAAAAGAGTATCACTTTGCTCAGCTTTAGACCTCAGCAAGGTGGGTGGGACTATAGTAAAGTATGGAGACTTACTCCTTGATTTTGTTAGTTTTTGTACTGAGGGAAACCATGTTGCCAAATGTATTTTATTCTCTCCTCTGAAAGACATCTCATCTAAATTTGGCATTTACTTGTTTTATACACCCTACCTCCAACCAAAAAGACTTGTTGCAGTTGAATAAAAGTGAAAATAAATAAATAAATAAATAAGTAACTACAGATGAGAACTGCACCTTCACAGAACACAAGATAGAAAAAGATAAAATCTAGGCTTTGCTATGCTGACAAGACTGGCAAGGGAGTGATTGTGAGGCAGCGGGGAGTTGAGATAGACAGTTAAGTGTGTCTAACATGCTTTATCCTGAGAGGGAAAATCCAGTAAAGAGGAATAGGAGAAGATACAAGAGGGATGATGGCTGCAGGTCTCTCGTTAACAGGAGAGCAAGGTGGGTGGACATCAGGACAAGAGGAGAGATGAGTCTTGCAAATGAAGGATCTCAGTCCACTGAAAAGGGAGATTAGGCAGAGGAGGGGGGAAGTGGGAGTAAAGGTCAGATGCAGATACCTTTTATGAGCTGCGATGGAGTTGCTGCAGGTGTAAGTCAGGAAATATAGGTGTAGATAAACAGTGCTAGCTGCAAGTTTCCAGAGCTGGATGGGGTCACTGGGAAGAGGCCAGGCCTCACACAATGTCTAATCCCCAAACAATTAACAGCAGAGGGGCAATTTGCTCTAGATAAATTTGAAAGTCTTGATTAAGTTTAATAGGATTGTGGAAAAATGAGAAGGGCTCTTCTTGGCATTGAACTTTTGGAAGAAATAAAACTTATCTATGTTTGACATCATCACAACCTGAAAACATTTCCAAATTACCAGCTCCGCACTACCACAGAAAGTTTATACTAAAGTGGAAAAGATGCTTAATACTTATTAAGGTGGACCTGTGTCCTTGTACAGGATTTTAGGTTCTCAATGAAGAATTTACAGCAGTGTCCTCTGAAGACCATCAGGCTGAATCAGGGAGGCTGTAGCACCCTCGAATATGCAGTGCTGGGAGGAGAATAGTCCCCTCAGTCCGTGGCTGACTGACTGGGATGTCATCTGTGCACTCAGAATTGATGTGCTGTGAGTGAGAGGGAATCTATTGCCAAGCCCCACAGAAACTGATCCCATCAGAGAAAAAGAATTTCTCCTGAATCACATACCCTTCTATTTCTTACCGTAAATTTAGCTCCAATTATAATGTTATAGGACCACCGTTGTATATTCAGTCGATCACTGACTGAGAGGTCATTGTGTGGCTCATGACTATACTTCAGAATGGATAACTTTATTCTCCTAAAAAGTGCTTTACTTACAAAATTGCTGATTAGTCCAATTTTAAACCTTGACAAAACGTGCAAAACTTCATAAACATTTCTATCCCTAAAAATAGGTTTACTATTTTAGATAGTAGTTCAAACACATCTAATTGCTGTTAGCAAATTTCCAAGAAAAGCTGTGAATAATAATTTAATATTATAATATCCAAAAAAATAATCCCATAAAGTGTACTATTATAATCATTTTACAGACAAGAAAACTGAGTTTTAGGTCTAATTTTTTATCCTTGAGTCATACAACATCAGGTACTAAACTACGATTTTTGATGCTTTGACAATTACTATTATCTTTTAACATATTCTGAGAAGATGAATACTGTTGAATTTTAAGTATATTCAATTTTCATTCATTCATTCATCAAATATTTATTAGCACCTTCTGTCTTTGAGTATTATTCTGGTACACAGTGTCTCATTATCACATATTTTATACAACTCTCAAATCTGCACAATTAACCTGGAAAGTAAGATGAGCATTGGTTACTATTATTATAGTATCTTTTCATTGAGCACTAACTATGTGTTATGAAATATACTACATTAGGCCATTTAACCCCCCCAAATCACTCAAACTCCGGTACAGATGATACAATTTCCCCTTAGAGATATGATCCAGGGTTCTCTGCCTCCAAGCCTATGACCCTATCTAAAGTCTATTTTATAGTGGGAAAACTTAGAATTCAGAGATGGTATTATTTTATTGAAAGTCAAAACTTGAGAGACTAAGAATTAAACCTAAGATTTTTAGCTACAGAACTTAGTATTTCATTTTAAAATGTTAGTTTTCAAAACCCTTAAATTTAGAACTAAAGCCCAAAACATAAACAGTAGTAAAGAAAAGAAAAAGACAGTGCTATAATAAACACAAAGGAAACCGTTAAAATCTTTAATCCGGCTCTCGGCTGCGATCTGTCTCCTCCCCTTCCTTCTCTGCCCTCTCCTCCTCCCCTGAGCAAAAAGAAAAAAGAAAAAATCTTTAATCCCAGTTGAAGGAATAGATGAAGACTTTACTATATTCTTTGTACATGAGCATTACTATTGACTAGAGGCCTGATGCACGAAGATCTGTGCAAGAATGGGCTTTCCTTCCCTTGGCTGCTGGCACTGCCTTCATTCTGGCCAGAGCCACCTTTCCACCTTCCCACGCTACCCAGAGGCCCGGAGCAGCTGGGGCAGTGCGGAACGCCTGTGTCGTCGCCATGGTGACAACGCAAGCATCCTGCCCCGCAAGTGGCCACAAGGTGCCTGTGTATGCAAATTAACCTGCCATCTTTGTTGGGTTAATTTGCATACTCACTCCTGATTGGCTGATGGGTGTTGCAAAGGTACAGTCAATTTGCATCTTTCTTTTTTATTAGTGTAGATAGGCTGATTCAGTGTATAAAAACCTAGAATTAAAGTAAATTCAAATACATTCTTTCCAGTGTACTGCTTTCCAGTGTTAGGAAGACAGGCTATGCAAATCAAGGAGGAAGAAAGAACAGATACTGAAAATAGAGAGATCATTTAACTGACCCCCATTTTCTTGCTTTACTATTTCAGCAATAGTCCATTCATAACACCATCAAGGTCATGAACACTTTCTTCTAACAATGTATTCATTCACAGATATTTTTTTAAAAAGATCTAATAAGCAAAAAATTCCCCAAATGAGATTAATATCACTTTTTTTTTTTGCTTTTATTCCCAAAGTTTAAAGAACTCAGAGTGACTTGCAAGATAGAAGCCAACTGCTTTAAATTTTGATGCCATCTTAAAGAGATTCAAAGAAGGTTGCTAGGATTCAAAGCCTCCCTTTCAAGTAGAAAAAAAAAAAAAAACCCTCAAGAAGATTGGTTTTTGTCCTGCATTAGTGATCTTTCTTAAAAGTCACTAATGTCTAATTCTCTTTTCAGTGTAGCATATAATTGTGTGCTGCATAAGTCTCAGATCCATGTCATCTGTAAATCCTCCTACAAGGACTTTACCAAATGCCATCACTTATGTTTGGAAAAGTAACATTCATAAACAAAAATGAACTTGGAGACAATACCAAAAGGGAATTCTTTTAAAGTTATTGGGAAATAATGATCTCTTGATCTGCTGAGTATATTGACAAGATGCTTCTCTGAGTAGACTTTATGTTGGTTTCAGTGAAGAATCATCATAGCTAGCCACTTAATATGCAATGTAATATTTACTAAATCTTTCCAAGTAACTAAAACATTGGGTTAGGTGCTTGGAACAAGTTTACATTTAAATTATCTTTACTATTTCAAGTTGTCCCCCATACCTCCTCTCGCAGCATATGCTTATGATAACTTCTAAACCCCTGAATATGATATGCAATGCTCATTGTGAGCTGACACCGCCCCCACCAGCCTCTCTGCCCAGCCTCATCTGTCACCACCCCCTTGTCTCTTCAGCTAGTTCCTTTCTCCAAGCTAAAATTGTAACTTCTATTTGTCATTGAAAAATGCATCAGCTCTGTGTACACATACTCCCAGTGCTGTTCTCATACTTCTTCCCTGGCCAACTCTGACTCCTACTCCACCGAAGGATTAGTTGCTCTCCTGGGTGCCTTTATACTAGTAGTATTCTTTGTGTGTCTCTTCCACATGACCTCTCTCAGCTACTATGTATTGTGCTCTTACTATATGCCAGCACATTTAATCTTCTGAACAACTCTAGAAGCTTGTGACTATTGCTATCTCCATTTTTTAGACTTAGTAACTTTAAGTAATTTCCTCAAGGTCACACAAGTATTAAGTGTCAGATTATAACTCAAACCCAGGTCTAGATTATTTCAAATCCCTTACTCTTGTCAAATACGTTACCATTTCTAAATGTTAGAATATACTAGTTTTGTGGTGCTGCCTACAAATTCACTGCCCTTATCTTCAACATGCTAATTTTTTCATCAGCATATTAAGGAGAAAAATTTCTGCACAACTTGGTGAAGAGAAGATACTCCAAACCAATAGAATTGTTGAGATCTACTAGTAAAATGTTTTTAATATACCCATAATGGTTTTTAAATTAATGCT
Organism: Myotis yumanensis; assembly: GCF_028538775.1. Lineage (NCBI taxonomy): Eukaryota > Metazoa > Chordata > Mammalia > Chiroptera > Vespertilionidae > Myotis > Myotis yumanensis. The sequence goes on from NW_027223757.1 coordinate 45,721,912, forward strand.
GCTTTCTCTTTCCTAAGAGATTAGTAACTATCTGATTAATAGTAAAGATGAGAATTCTGCCAAGTCCCATTATCCAAGTTTGTAAGCTGTGGTTACTACAATTCACTTTATCCTCGTTATAACACTTTCTTAACTGGGCCATTTACCTTTCTAACTTTTCATGATTCCTAATAGAGTAATAATGATGTTCATGTGACCCTATCTCGATGTGCTTGTGCCTTCAGTATCCCAGGATGAAATGTGTCTATCTGATCTAGAGGTATGAATTCACATATTGCAGCAGGATGTGCTCTTGCATCTTTGTCCCAGCCTTAAGTTTGATTTCTTTCCTTTGTGCCACTTCTGGCCTTTCCATCTGCATACCACTTCCCTTGAATTAGAATGCAGCACTTGGAGCTGAGTGGTCCTGCTGTTTTCCCTCAGCTTCCTCAAGAGTAAGCCTAACCCTTTTCTTTTCAACTACTTCTCCATATAAGCAAAAGACCATTTTGACTGTGATTAGTGTTTGACAATGTTTGTCCCAATTTATTTTTAGCATTCCTGATACCACTGTTTCATTTTTCAACCACATAATATATTCGAAGAAATTAATACATTTAAGGGCTCCAATGTTTCTCACCTACCTTGTTCAAAACACAGGAAAGATCATTTAAGGTCCTCGCTACAAGGTCCAGAGTACTCCTGATTTTTAAGCTTAATTTAGCTATGTAGACCTTATCCTAGAAGCACCAAAGCCAATATGCCTACAAATTCACTTTATGACTGTTTATGATGCCTTTGGCTTGATTCTTGGATTCCTATTTCACAGCAGAATTTATTTACCAACATAAACATGCACAACTCAAAGTCCTTTCTTTTTCAGGAAAGAGAGCAGCAAACCAATCTATATAGTTCCCATTGGCCTTAAAATAAGAACACATCAGGAGTGCCTTGTTAGATGAATTTAGCAGCAGGGAAGCCTGCAGCTCATCAGCTTTCTGTTCCTCAAAAGTAGGTACTTACTGCAGTCAAGAGGAATTATTCCTGAGGATTCAGAAATAAGAATGTTTTTATTACCTTAAAAAATGTCAGAACAAGGCAAAAGAAAAATCCTCATATTTGTTTTCCCCTACAATACTGCATTTGATTTAAATGCCCTTGTCATTTAAATTGGTAAGTGAAAATTATAGATTCAAATGAAATACATGTTAATAATAGTGTTTCTAGTCATTCTCTTAAGCAAACAAACATTTAGACAATGGACAGTGGTCCAGGTGCTATGGTAGGTGCACCAATAGATAAAAGACATGTAGGTCTCTGCCCTCAAGGAGATGTAAACAAAGTGGTAAAGACAGACATCAATGGAGTATAATGAGGAGCTTGAATGACAGACTAGAGGAGGGACAGATATGAGCATCCAGGCAGTGTTCAGGAAGACTTCATAGCAGAAGGACATAAAAAAAGGGCAGAGAATTCATTGTTATTGGATAACTAGAGGCCCAATGCACAAAATTTCATGCACTGGCGGGGTCCCTCAGTCCGGCCTGTGCCCTCTCACAATCTGGGACCCCTCGGGCGATGCCCAACTGCCCGCTTAGGCCTGCTCCCTACAGCGGGCAGTTGGACATCTCTCTTGCAGTCTAGAACCCCTTGCTCCTTACTACCCGCCTACCGCTGCGCTTGCCAGCCATGAGCCCAGAAGCTGGGCTTGCTGCTCCTTAGCGCTCTTGAGCCTGGCTTCTGGCTGAGCTATGCTCCCCCTGTGGAAGCACACTGACCACCAGGGGACAGCTCCTGCATTGAGCATCTGTCCTCTGGTGATCAGTGAGCATCATAGCCACCAGTTGTTCTGCCATTCGGTCGATTTGCATATTAGGGTTTTATTATATAGGATTGCTATTTCTAAACCCTGGCTAAGCACTCAAAAAATGCCATCTTATTTCATCTTCATCACCTATGTAAAATAATATAGGAAAAAGAGAAACTCTAAGACTAAACTTAAATAATAATAAATTTGCTCCCATCGAGATCTGAATGTCGAAAGTTAATTATGTGTATTAACATTCTTGTATTAACAGATCTACGACACTCATTTGTGTTCTTCTCCTTAAGTCCTTTTGCCTATTTGAAAATTTTAAAACATAGTTATAATCCTGATATTTCTAAGAATAAAAATAATAACACATAATTTCCATTGTATTTTTGTATTTTTTTACATGGACAGTCTTCTCATTTTTTGGCAGGGTTAAGGCTCAACATGTTGAGTATCCTGTCCACATTTTGTGAGTGACAGAGTTGATATCCAAAATCCATCTAATTACAAAGTGTTTATTCATTCCCTACATTATTCTACCTTCTAGGGTTCATTTGAGCTATGTGGTTAGGGATGACTGAGCAATTTTCAAAAGGATGTACCTCAGAGGCATTTTCCAAAGAGAGAAGAGAAAGAAGGTGATTCTAGGCAGAAGGACCAACATTTTAAAAAGACAAGTATGTAAAATAATACAGGAAAAAGAGAAACTCTAAGACTAAACTTAAATAATAATAAATTTGCTCCCATCGAGATCTGAATGTCGAAAGTTTATTATGTGTATTAACATTCTTGTATTAACAGATCTACGGCACTCATTTGTGTTCTTCTCCTTAAGTCCTTTTGCCTATTTGAAAATTTTAAAACATAGTTATAATCCTGATATTTCTAAGAATAAAAATAATAACACATAATTTCCATTGTATTTTTGTGCCAAGAGATTTCTAAAATCTGAATATACATTAATTTCTTTCTAAGGATTTTATGAGATAAGTAGCATTATTATCTCCATTTTAATGATGAGAAAATTGTTATATAAAAAATTAGGTCACTCACCTAGGGTCATTAAACTAGGCAGCAATGAAGTTGTGATTTGTATATAAAAATCTGCTCTTATCCACTACACAGTACTGCCTCCTCAGTTTTAGTCACCAATATAAGCAGCTTCAGTTCAAATAACCGTTCATATGAGAAAAGAAATAAAATGACACAATATATAAAAAATTTGGAAGGCCATATAGATCAGAGTGACTTGACTATATATCATCTCACATTTCATCAACCTGAGAGTTTCTTCAAATTTTATGTTGCCAAGCACAAAGTACTCTTTCTCACACTGCTCTATTTTTTTCCCTCCTTGAAGCTTTGTTTCGTAGAATAATTTTCCCAGATTAAGATAACTATTAACTGCATTCACTTGCTAGAAATATTCAATGCCCATTTATAGAAATATAACCATATTCATATGTCAGGCAGTAGAGCATTTCTGCTCTTCAAAGCATCCTTTTTTTGAGTAAGATACATGTGTATCATCAAGAATTAAATGGTCTAAGGCTCTGCTACTTTTATGGAGAAATAAGCTTATAATATCAAACTTCCTGCAGTCCGGTAGATAATAACTATAGGTGAAGTGGGGGGGGGGGGGGGGGGAGAATAACAAAAAATAAACATTGCAGGGGTCTAGAAAGTGAACAAAGCAGTTGGATTGCTCAGGGGATTTGAAACTTGAAGGAAGTGACTGTCATTGAGTGTTTTTGTAACTTTACCCTGAGGGTAATCACAATTATACGTCAGTGGAGAGGAGTGGCTATAACTCTAATAGAAAACCCACCATGTTTCTGGCTGGGCAAACCAGAGGAACGAATGCAGGGCAACCCGAGAGCAAAGGGGAATCCAGGAAAGAAAAGAGCTCACTGGGGATCGAGTCCGCAACCTAGGCATGTGCCCTGACCCGGAAACCAACCATGACTTCCTGGTTCATAGGTTGATGCTCAACTACTGAGCCATGACAGCCGGGCTCAAGGTAATTATTTTTTTAAAAATATATATATATATTTTAATTCATATTCTGAAAAAATATATATATATATTTAAATATATATATATATTATTGATTTTTTACAGAGAGGAAGGGAAAGGGATAGAGAGTTAGAAACATCGATCAACTGCCTCCTGCACACCCACTACTGGGGATGTGCCCGCAACCAAGGTACATGCCCTTGACCAGAATCGAACCTGGGACCCTTCAGTCCGCAGGCCTGTGCTCTATCCACTGAGCAAAACTGGTTAGGGCTCAAGGTAATTACTTTTAAAAAGAGAACAATATCACTCTTTGAAGAAATACAGCGGAATCCCCCAAACCCAAAACATAATGTGTCAAACATCCAGGACAAATGCATAATTATTCCATATTAAAAGAGCTAGGAAAATATGACAGTTTCAAGCAAAAAGAAATTAAGTAGAAGCCAATTGTAAAATGACCCAGATGTTGAAATTCTCAAACTATTGATTTTATCAGCTATTATAAATGTGCTCATTGAGGTAAATAAAATATGCTTGCAATGGATGAATACATGGAAACTTTTAGCTTAGAAATACAAAGTATGAAAATAAATTGAGTAAAATTTTAGAATTTAAAAATGCAATGTCTAACTCAACAGAAAGGAAGCAAATAATTTTATTTAAAAAGTGGGCAAAAGACCTACACAGACACCTCACCAAAGGAGATTATACATATATGGAAAATACTCAAAAACTAAAAACAACCCAAATGTCAATCAACACCTGAGCAGTTATGCAAAATGTGATATTTTCATACAATGGCTACTTAGCAATTTAAAAAAGGGACTATTGATGCATTCAACAGCATGATTCAACCCCAAACACTATCTTGGGTAAAAGAAGCTAAAGAGTATATATTCCATGAATCTATATTTATAAAAACTTCTTTAAAGTGCTAATTAATCTATAGTGATAAAAATAAAAAGCAACCAAAGAAACAAAACAAAACGAAGATCAGTGCTTGCCTAGAGTACTGGTAGCAGGAGAAATGTCTGCAACATGGCAATGGGACAAAAGGAATCTATTGAAGATGACAGAAACATTCGGTATCTAATTGTGGAGGTGACCTTATGGGTGTAAACAACTGCCACTATTGATCAAGTTGGATGCAATATATTGTGTATAAAGTTGATACAAATTTTTTAAAAAAGAACTAAGTCTATAAAGTGACATCTAAATAAATTTCTAGCCGATATTTACTTACACACACACACACACACACACACACACACACACACACGTTAGAGCTACATATACATATCACTGCTCAATTTACTCATTCAACAAATGAATCTTACAATCTGATAAGTACTGAAAAAAATCGTGACTATTCATATTCTGAAACTGGGAAAAATGGCACAATCAGACAAGATGAGGCCTTATTAAGACAGCATGCTGAGAGAGAGCAACTTGTCTTTTTCTGATCAACATCAGAATTATGGTTACAATTATATAATGGTCTCTGCCCAGTTCAGATAGCTCTTTTTTTTAAAACCATGCTTAATAGATTATGTTAATTCAAAACTGAATAAGGTCAACAAATAGTTTAGTTGGGAATAGGGGAAAAGTCACACTGTAAAACAAATTATGCACATTTTATCAAGAGTAATGCAAACACACATGTAATTAACACAAACAATACAAATCTCTAATATTAACCAATCCTCATGAAAAAATAACTTATAAAAATATTAACGTATTAAAAAACACTTTCTGTCTCTTTCCTCTTTAGTTTTTTGACTAGATATGGCCTGATGGGCGAACCACTCACGGGAAATAGCCTCAGGACTACAGACAATACTTGACTCAAAGCAGCATAGACAGGATAGAAAATCAGAATTTTCTCAGAGTATCAAAGGGGGAACTAGGATGAGAAAAGTCCATCAGTGATGGGAGAATGAAAAAGGACAACAGTGGACGGGTCTATGTACCAAATGAGAGATGGGTGAACACAATCAATTTAGCACCTATCCCCCACAGATTGCTCAGTGGATCAGTGCTTTTACACAGAATTCCAACTGCTCATTCTATGGACCTCATAGCTCAGGAGAAACACTGTACTAGAGTTCATACCTTGGTTCGGTTTATTTTTGCATATTCTTTGTTGTATTCCTTGCTGCACGTAGCCCGAAGTATAGGTTCTTCTGAGTAGCCAAATTTTAATAAATTGCAGAGGTTGTTTTTTTATCGTTGCAATTGCTCAAAGTTCAAACTAAATCTTAGTAAAATAAAACTTTAAATTCTCCCTACTTTTCTTCTTATTAACTATTAAACTGATCTGATTTGCCTCTAGTGGAGAGGCCAGAAGAGTCAGTTCAGCTTTGGCAGTTCTGCCAGTCTCACTCAGACAGAGGGAGGAATGAGCGCCAGGACCTGTGGATATCTCCTTAATCAGGGGTGTGCACACAAAAAAATCAAGAATGGAATGAGGGTGTCCATAAACCACAGAAGAGAGTACAATTGGGTCATCCTAGCAAGAACAAGGCCCATAAACAGGAAGGATCTGCAATCCAAAGCCATGGGATCAGAGAGTATGAGGTTATGTAGAGATTCATTTGATCACAAAACTGGTTTGGTACTTAAAATTGGACCTATCTATTCATGTGTGAAGCAAGAAGATATGTCAGTGGCACTGAAAGGGTACACAGGAGAGATCAAGATTGCTGCTGTGCTGAAAACCACAGAGGTCTCATGATCTTCACTGTACTACCTGCCAGCTATGGTCACTGCTTTCTCTTTACCCTCTGTCTACTGCCCTGTACCTCTCTTCTCTTTGGTGATGGTGGTAGGAAATAAAAGGTATTGAGATTATTTTGGTTTTTATCTCAAAATGTTGAGCACAACCTCAAAATGCCTCCTCTATGTTGCAGGTGTAGTGAATTCCATGCTGCTCCATCAACCATCTTCCATAGCTATAGTAAATCATGGTTGTATATTTAATTATTTCTTGTTTTCTTTGTGCAGGCTCTACAATAACTCCATGATGTTTTGCCATTGCTCTTTTAAAAGTCCTTGAAAATTATTTTTGAAGTATGAATTAACTCTTTTAATTTGAAAGATACTGAATGCCTTGTTTCCTCCTGAGTCATAATCATTAGTATAATTATGTAATATGAGGAACAAATTTTTCTTTTCATGCTTCAGTTTTTCTCTTACTTCATTTGTCCCAACTCAAAGTGTAAAAGAAAGGCAGTAATGAAATAATGGAATTTGTTCCCAGGAGTTGAGTTCTCATTTCTGATTTTCTTGACTTAGCCTCTCTGCATACACTAAACTGGAGGTAATAATATGCCTCATGGTATTCATGAGGATATCAGAATGTAGAAATGAGTATACTTTGAAAAACTGTAAATATGAGAATAAGGTATTTTATTTTAAAATTATTTATTATTTAAAGTATTATATATGTCTCCTCCCCCCCCCCCCCCATTGACCTCTCCCCAGCCATTCCCACCGACCAGCACATGCCCTCATCCCCCTACTGTCTGTGTCCATGAGTTATGCTTATATGCATGCAAACAAGTCCTTTGGTTGCTCTCTTAACCTCCCCCCGCCACCCCCCCCAACAAACACACCCTGCCTTCCCTCTGAGGTTGGATGGTCTATTCGATGCTTCTATGTCTCTGGATCTATTTTTGTTCATCAGATTATGTTGTTCATTATATTCCACAAATGAGTGAGAGCATGTGATATTTATCTTTCTCCAACTGGCTTATTTTGCTTAGCATAACGCTCTCCAGTTCCATCCATGCCATTGCAAATGGTAAGAATTTCTTCTTTTTTACAGCAGCGTGGCATTCCATTGTGTAGATGTACCACTGTTTTTTAATCCACTCACCTGCTGTTGGGCACTTAGGATGTTTTCAAATCTTAGCTATGGTAAATTGTGCTGCTATGAACATAGGGGCCTTTCTGATCAGTGTTTCTGGTTTCTTGGGATATATTCCTAGAAGTGGGATCACTGGGTCAAATGGGAGTTCCATTTTTAATTTTTTGAGGAAACTCCATACCGTTTTCCACAGTGGATGCACTAGTCTGCAAGAGGGTTCAAGAATAAGGTATTTTAAAATAAAATTTAAAATTGTATTTGGTAGGGTTCACATTATCTAAACATCAGCAGATAAAATATAGGTATTGCTCACCCTGGCCAGGTGGCTCAGGTAGTTGGAGCTTCATTCTGTACACCAAAAAAAGGTTGTGGGTTCAATTCCTGGTCAGGGCACATACCAAGTTGTGGGTTTGATCCCCATTTGGGGCATGTTTGGGAAGCAAACAATCAATGCTTCTTTCTCACATCAATATTTTACTCTCTCTTTTCCTTCCTCTTTCTCTAAAATCAATAAAAACATATCCTCAGGTGAGGATTAACATATATGTATTGCTTACGGTTAGCCTGTTCTAAAATTACTTAGGAGATATTATATATACTCTAATATTCTTGACATTATTTTTAATTGTATACCTCTAAAAATGTAACAATTTATCTGGAATATGATTACATATATATATATATATATATTTTATTTCAGAGAAGAGGGAGAGGGAGAGAGAAATAGAAACATCAATGATGAAAAAGAATCATTGATCAGCTGCCTCCTGCACTCCCCAACAGGGGATCGAGCCTGCCAACGAGGCATGTGCCCTAACAGGAATTGAACCTCCTGATATTCAACCACTGAGCCATGCTGCCTGGGCTGGAATATGATTATTCTTTACATAGGGAAACAAATAACTCAGGTTTATCTTATCCACTATAACTATTATTAAATTTGAACAAACCATACAGAAAATGACTTTGAATATAAAAATCAAGGTAGATTTAAATGAGGGGACTGAACTATTAGAGTTCCCAGTTGATGCTATTTGGCTGAGATTTCTAACATTTATATCGTTAGCCAGCCCTATGAAGCTTATGTCACCCTTATATCACTACTTACAGGACTGATACAGAAAAATGATTTCAATCAATATAATTACTGAGCTAGAATTCAAAGAAAGCAAGTCTTGTGCCTCACAGGACACTTTGCTTGGTGCATATTTGGGGAACAGATGGTGTATGGTCAGCCTTGTTGACAGTCTAGACTTTGTTTGGCCCTGCAAGCACTTTTTTTGTTTTGAAATTTTTTGATTGATATTAAGGAGGGAGAGAGAAAGGGAGGGAGGGAGAAAGATGAAGGACACATTTTTGTTCTTCTTGCCAACAACTTAATTAAGAATACTTTAGTAGAAATGATATTTTGTGATTAATTTTATTCCATATAATGTGTCCCTATTATGCCTTATAACTATTTGAATAAAAGCACCCCATGTAAATCTTCATTCTTCTGCCTTCTACATTCTCTTCCTTTTCCCCATCCGTATCAATGTCAATAAGTAGCTCATGTGGTGCCTGTGGCCTAGAGTGTCTGGGTCTGAGTTCCACTATTACCATTCAATAGATGTGTGACCTTGGGAAACTCATTTATCTTCTCAAGTAATAGAAAAATGATGTTACATGTGCCAATGTCAAAGATCTCTTCTACTTTTAAACAGAATTAACCTATTGTTTTTAATCCATCAACACATTTTGATGATTCTCTTCTGGGAATATTGACTTTCCCCTCATTGTATTAGCACTCCTTATTTCAAAATTTTTGTGTGTCTTGGGAAAAGTAGTTAAAGTACAGCTGAGTGTTCTTGCAAGGCTTAACTAAAAGAAACATGGAAAATTCAATTATCATAGGGAAAAACACTAATGTCACGTAACTTGACACTAAAATATTGAGATAGAAAGCTTGTTGTCTTTTTCAAATGTTAAGTGTGCATGTATCTGATCAGTGATTTATTATCAAGATGCTAAGGTCCAATGTACATAATAATATCTTTTTTAAAATATATTTTTATTGATTTCAGAGAGGAAGGGAGAGGGAGAGATAGAAACATCAATGATGAGAGAATCATTGATCGGCTGCCTTCTGAACGCCCCCTATTGGGATTTGAGCCCGAAACCTGGGCATGTGCCCTGACCAGGAATCAAACTGTGATCTTCCGGTTCATAGGCTGATGCTCAACCACTGAGCCACGCCGGCCAAGCTAATAATCTATACTAATAAAAGGGTAATATGCTAATTAGACTGGGAGACCTTCCAGGAGACCTTCCAGACATTCTTCTGTACAAAGCCATGGTGGCGGGGCCGAGGTAGAGGCGGTTAGAGGCCAAGAGGGGAGGGCAGTTGTGGGTGATCAGGCTGGTGGGGGGCGGGGCCATTGGGGGTAAGCAGACCAGCAGGGGGGCCAGTTGGGGGCAAGAAGGCCAACAGTGGGGGTCAGTTGGTGGTGATCAGGACAGTGGGGGGGGCAGTTTGGAGTGAGCAGGCCAGTGGGGAGGGAAGATGGGGGTGAGCAGGCCAGCAGGGGGGGCAGTTGGGGGTGATCAGGCTGCCAGGGGGGGGCATTTGGGGGCAAGCAGGCCACCAGAGGGAGGTAGTTGGGGGCAAGCAGGCCGGCAGGCAGAGTGGTTAGGGGCAATCAGGCAGGCAAGCAGACAGGTGAGCGGTTAGGAGCCAGCAGTCCTGGATTGCGAGAGGGATGTCCGACTGCTGGTTTAGGCCCGATCCCTGTAAACCAGCAGTAGGACATCCTTCGAGGGGTCTCAGTCTGGAGAGGGTGCAGGCCAGGCTGAGGAACACCCCCTTCACCCCGTGCATGAATTTCGTGCACCAGGCCACTAGTACATTTATAATAAAGAAAACTTTAAAGACCACAATAAGTCACCAAATCTAACACCACATATTCTAGAATTCCATCATGAATATTTTCTGGAACTAAACTTAACAGGCAGATCTGTGAAGTATCACGTAGGCTTCCACATTCCAGGACAAGGGACCCTTTGAAGGCAGAGATTTTTCTGAGCTGTAAAGGCTTTCTATGTAGCTCACTTACAGATTAAATGGCTTTTCTATAGGTTAAATATATGCAGATATCCTGGTAGCTACAAAAGTAGAACATCACATATCCTACTAAAATACTCCAGGTACATTGTCAACGTCTTCTGATTGCCTTTGCCCGGCTTTCCATTTAGTCACCACTGGCTTTATAGAGCTCTTGAACTTGACAAAGGTTAGACAGTACACTGCTGGAGCAGTTTGTGAGCATCAGCAGATTTAGCTTATAATTTCATTGATCTATATGGGCTCGCTGTTTGCAAACCAGCTGCTGCACTGTTTCCCCACAGCTACTGATTTCCGTAGCATTGATTTTCCCCCCTTACATTAACATAGCATTACTTCTTTAATGGACAATAAATGACTGGATGTAAATACAACCAGGGCAGCAACAACAAAAGGAAAACATCAGACTCATTTTCATTTAAGGGATCCTTTCCATTAATATTTGCCATAAAAATTATAACACAAATTATTGACAAAACTAATGCAATTTTGATTTTACTGCATTTTGTTCGTTTGTAGATATGTGTTGTCTGCCAAGTGGTCTTCTCTTCCTAATGCATTAGGCAAAGCAATACAATAACAGTGCTTTTATAGAGACTATAAATTTGCACCATTACCTTAGTACAACTGAGTTCTATTCATGAAAGAAAGCAGAAAGCAGTACAAATACAGAGGTTTACAGTTACATTCAGATAGGCTATAAATGAAGGCATTTCAGATTGTGTCAGCTGGCTAAAAGATACCTTCAGGATATAGGTTAATTTCAATAAAATTAGAAAAAATAACTAATCTTTGCGATTAAAGAACTTAGTCTATATAAACATTAAGATATAAACCTCAACATCTTCCTGAAGCACATTTAAAATGGGTATTGCGTGTATGTGTGCGGTGTGAACACTATTTAATAGTTTCTCAGAGTTCCTTTCTAGAGTTAAACTCTATAAATGATAGCCATGAGAGAGGATATAAAAAACATGCATTTTAAAGTTCATTATGCACAGATACGTTTTAGGTGGTGAAAGATGTAAAAAAAACTTAAAAATAGACTTTCACTTTTGGTTGTCAATTCAGTTACTTTAAAGGAGCCAACTGCCATTAAATTTAACCAATAATTTCAATTTGGAATAAAACAAAGTAAAAAAATGTATTTTAGTTCATAAATTTTATAATTTCTATTGCTATTGACAATATATAACCAATCTCTCGTCCCCAACACATTCTCTATAACCAAGCTTATTGTTTCCTTTTTTGTTTGTTTGTATTGAGGTGGCCAAAAGTCTTTTGGCAGCAACTTTCTCAGATGCTTTATGCCAGTACTTTGACAAATATAGTTTTGAAGTTTTAAGAAAATGATACTGAATATAAAGTCTTCTAAAAAATCATCTACTTTTAGCTGTGCCTTTAAAATATCTCTAGTTACATTCTCAATACTTTCCCACCAATTTCCAAATTTCTACAGAGGTTCAGGGGCCATTATATTTCAAATAAGTAGAAGTAGCTGTTTTTCAGTAATGGTTTTTGTTTGTGTTTTGTACATTAGTTTTCTTTTTGAAAAAATTCTGTGTTGTAGATAGGTGATAAGAATAATAATCTGTAGTAATATTCACTAGAATCAATGACAGCAATGGAGAAAATACCTAGAGCAACGTCTAAAGTACATTTCAGTGTAATTCTTACATTTGAATGGTTTTATTATTGCTTTTTCATTGTCACTGTTATTTACAAAAACATTTACTCATTTATTTCACTCTATTATCTTTTTCTCCCCAAAATTATGTCAGTGTCTATAATTTTCATTAGTGCGCTGACCCATTCCAAAGCCTGAAACCTATAAATGATTGTGGCACAATCAGAACTTTATCCTTATGGTATGGTCCCAAGTCTCACTGTCAAACAATGAACTGCTGCCTAGTCTATGTCATTATCTTGAGTGATTCTGCTACCTGGTCACCAAGCTAGCATACCCACTTTCTTTAATACTCCTCTGTTCTGCTGCACTGCACATGCCAATGAATTTTAAAATACTTATTTGTTTGTTTGTTTGTTTAATAGATGAATCAAATCCTCCTCATTTCTTTCTTGATCACTAGAAGATAATAGAGAGTGGACCTTCTCTTTCAATCAGAAAATTCCAGATTTAGGAGGAAAAGAAATACTTAAAAAATGAAATCTCTTGCAGGTAAAATTTGGAGTCAAGGAATAGACAAAATTGTTTCTACCAATACTCTTACATCCTTTCTTTAGAATTTTATATAATCCATATTAATTTCTATTATCTTTAAGAAAATTCAAAACCAAGGAATAAGGCCATCATTTATGTGGTTCAATAAAAGGTTCAAAATCGTTTCGCTATTTCAAATACAATAAATTATATTGATTCTATTATTTAATTAATGTGCTGAATACAGTATTTAAGACCACACTGAATTATTTCTGTCACAACTGACTTTTTCTTCAATCTTCAATACTCAATAGATAGCCTGGCTGGCATGGCTCAGCAGTTGAGTGTAGACCTATGAACCAGGAGGTCATGTTTTGATTCCTGGTAAGGGCACATGCCCAGGTTGCGGGTTGATCCCCAGTGTAGGACATGAAGAAAGCAGCTGATCAATGATTCTCTCTCATCATTGATGTTTCTCCTTCTCTCTCTCCCTCCACCTTCCTCTCTGAAATCAATAAAAATATATTTTTAAAAAATACTCAATAGATGGGCTTATTTCCAAACAGCAATGCCATAAATATAAAATTATATGGAAACAATGGGTTGCCAAAGAGATCAAAGAAGAAATAAAAAGCATCCTGGTAACAAACAACAATGAAAACACAACAACCCAAAATCTATGGGACACAGTGAAAGCAGTCTTGAAAGGGAAGTTCATAGCTCTACAGGCCTACTTCAAAAAAAAAAAAAGAAGAAATGGTAATAAATTATATAACCCTACAACTCAAAGAATTAGAAAGAGAGCAACAAAAAAAGCCCTGAGTAAGCAGAAGGAAGGAAATAATAAAGATCATAGTGGAAATAAATGACATAGAGAACAAAACAACCAACAAAAAAAAAATACAAAAGATCAATAAAACCAAGAGCTGGTTCTTCGAAAAGGTAAACAAGATTTTTGAACCTCGAGGAGAAAATGGCGGAGGCTTAGACGGACGTGTTGGTGCTTCGTCCCGGACCAGATAGGGGCGAGCAGCTGAAACGGGTAACAATCAGCCCGATCAAGCTGGGGAGGTTCAGCTGAGAGACAGTCTGCAGCCAGGAAAGACAGAAAACTCCTAAAAAATGCGGATGGTTAGAGATTGAGGCTGAAACCTCCCTCTGGGCGCCAGCGCAGCGGCGAGACCGCGCCATCTCAGGCAGCATTTACCAGCATCCAGAGATCGGCTACTAACCCGGAGGCAATGATTCGCAAACAGCGCGACTGCAAGAGCCAAGGGGAGACCTGCACCCCTCCACGGAAAGGTTAGACTTACCTCAAAGGTGCGGTTCGCAGTTCAGGTTGGAGCGAGGAACGCGCGCGCGGGCGCAGGGGGAAATCTGCGTCCGCCAAAATCCGCGCTCTCCAAAATCCGTGCCTATAGAGGCCAGCGTGTCTCGCAAGGGGGGAGGGCTCCCGCAGGGCTGCTGCCAGAAGGTAACACTATAAATGAGCCCATAGTTGGACTGGACAAAAGGGCTGCCTCAGAGTTTCCCTGATAGCTGGCTACTTGTTGTTGCCAGGGGCTTGAGCGCGCGCAGACACTCCGCGCGGTTCTGGAGGGTGGAACCCTGCGAGTTCGAACAGCTTCCCAGGCTCTAGTTTACATACTTCCTCTTACTTCTGTGAGTTTGATTGTTGAGCCCAGTGCATGTGAGTGCCCAGTTGGGGTCACTAGCAGAGCTTGTAGGGGAAGATTGATTTTGGGGAGCCTGGGAAACAGAGCTGGGAGTGGCGCCGGGGGAACCACCTCTGGGCGGAGCTGGTTCAGGTACAATAGAGAACTGGTCGGAGAGAACTTATAGCCTCGGAGGTCAACCCAGACACACTGCCACCCAGAGGCAGAGCCACGAACTGACTCCTCTATAAATACAGATAAGGCATTAAGGACTGTGGCTTGCAACAAGGAGGAACAGTGTATCAGAGGGAAAGTCAACATTCTCCTGAATTCCGGGCATGCCAATAAGAAGAGTAGAAGATCTGAAGCACCTGCATTAATGCACATTTTTATTTTTATTTTTTTAAATTACTTTTTCTCCTTTTAACTAAGAAAACATTTTTTTTTCTTTTTTTTTTTTTTCTTTTTCTTTTTTCTTTTTCTCCATCACCCGATTTTGCCCTTTCAGCTACTACATTTTTATTTTTAACTAGTATTATTACCGCTACCATTTTACCAGTTTTTAAAGAGTCATCTTATCTTGTCTTTATTTTATTTTGGGACTAATGTTCTCCATTCTATTTTCATCGTTCCTTTAGCAACATTTTTCTCTACCTCAATTTGCCTCTGTGCTAAACAGTCTTCCACACTTTTTCCCTTTTGCTGTCCTGTTTCTCTTACCCTACTCCAGCTTTAGATCTTCCCTATTCTTTTTACCCTCTGTCAAAATTTAACCCTGCTTAAATATCCTATGTCCAATCCCCTGTTCTAAATCCTTATACACCTTTCCCTTATCTTCCTTCACTATCCATTTTTTTTCTCTCTCTTCTTCTTCTTTTCTCTCTCTATTGTTTTATCATTGTTTGCCTGATTGACGAGTATATTGTTTTTCTTTTTTTTTTTTTTTTTGATCGTTTGTGAGGTTAGACTGCTTATTCTTTTTATTTTCCTGCCCCTCCCTCTCCCCCCCGCCCCCCTGGTTATTTCTGCGCTTCTCTGTCCCCTTGCGTCGCTTGATATTATTGGTTGTTTGTAGTTTGTATTCATCTCCAGGAATCTGTTGCTGCAATTTGTTGTTATTAGTGGCGGACCTATAGGAGTTTTCTCCTCACATAAATAGTCTCTCCCCCTTTTACACTTCACTCTCTTTTCTCTCTTACTTTTTTTCTTCTTCTTTTTTTTTCTTTTTTTTCTTTTTTTTCTTTTTTTCCTCCTCTTTTTCCCCTCCCTTTTCCAATCTCATTTTTGCACTCCTTTTTTTTTCTTTCTTTCTTTTTTCTCTTCTACCTTTTTCTCTTCTTTCCCCCTTATCTCCCAACTCTCTTAGCTCGGGTGGCCACCTTTATTTGGGGTTAGTAATATCGTAAATACAATAGTGTTCAGTGCCTGGTACGTTGTGCCTTGTTGTGTTGTATTTTGTGCCTCTAAATCAACGCAACAGATTCAAGCAACAGCGGCCTCCTGATCACCACACGCTCTGCCTGGGGAACAGTTGCTGCATCTGAAGCCTCCCTCCACCAGCCAGAAGAGCCACCACAACTGTGAACAGCACCCATCAGAGGCCCTGCTATCAACAGAGGAGCCGCTGCTACCACAACCGCCCAAGGAGCAACCACAGACCGAGGAGCCACTGCCACCCAGGGAGCAGCCACTGCCACCCAGGGTCCAGCCACTGAACGATTCAACAACTAGTAATGTCAGTGAGATCAAACATGGGTAGACAAAGAAACCCCCAAAGGAAAGAAAAGGAGGACTCGCCAGAAAACAGCTAAGTGAGACAGAGATATGCAACATGATGGAAAAAGAATTCAGAATAAGGTTCCTAGAGTACATGCACCGGATGTTCAAGAAGCAAGAAGAAACAGATGAAAAACTCAACTACATATGCAAGAAGCTAGAAGAAACAGATGAAAAAATCAACAACTTAAGTAAGTCCCAAGAAGAAATGAAGAGCGACTTAGCTGCAATAAAAAACACCATTGAAAGTATCAACAGTAGACTGGGAGAAGCGGAGGACCGAATCAGTGAATTAGAAGACAAGGAAGCAAAACACACTCAAACTGTACTGCAAATGGAGAAAAAAATTAAAAGACAGGAGGAGAGCCTAAGGGAACTTTGGGACAACATGAAACGAAGCAACATACGAATAATAGGGGTGCCAGAACAACAGAAAGATGAACATGGATTAGAAAACCTATTCGAAGAAATAATATCAGAAAACTTCCCTGAGGTGGGGAAGAAAAAAGTCACACAAGCCCAGAGAGTCCCAAACAAGGTGAACCCGAAAAGACCCACACCAAGACACATCATAATTACCATGGCAAATGTTCAGGATAAAGAGAGAATCTTACAGGCTGCAAGAGAGAGACGGAAAGTAACATACAAGGGATCTCCCATTAGATTATCAAATGATTTCTCAACAGAAACACATCAGGCCAGAAAAGAATGGACGGAAATCTACAAAGTGATGCAAAGCAAAGGACTGAATCCAAGAATACTCTATCCAGCAAGGCTATCATTCAAAATTGAAGGGGAAATAAGAAGCTTCACAGACAAAAAAGGGCTAAGGGAGTTTATCACCACCAAGCCAGCCATGCAAGAAATGCTAAAGGGACTGGTGTAAAAGAAGAAATATCAAGCTCAGAAAGAAAACAGCCACACACACACAAAAAAAAGAAATGGCTACAAACAAGTACCTTTCAATAATAACTTTAAATGTAAATGGACTAAATGCTCCAACCAAAAGACATCGAGTGGCTGAATGGATAAAAAAACATGACCCATACATCTGCTGTCTACAAGAGACCCACCTCATTGGAAAGGACTCACACAGACTGAAAGTGAAGGGATGGAAAAATATCTTTCACGCAAATGGAAAGGAAAAGAAAGCTGGGGTAGCAATACTTATATCTGACAAAATACATCTCAAAGTGAAGGCCATAACCAGAGATAAGGAAGGCCACTTCATAATACTAAAGGGATCAATACAACAAGAAGATATAACCCTGGTAAACATATATGCACCCAATGCAGGAGCACCCACATACATAAGAAAACTTCTGGAAGATATCAGGGGAGATATCGACAATAACACAATCATAGTAGGGGACTTTAATACACCACTGACATCACTGGATAAATCCGCTAGACAAACAATCAGCAAAGAAACAGCAATCCTAAATGACTCACTAGATCAGATGGACTTAATTGACATCTTCAAAACACTACACCCCACAGCTGCAGAATATACATTCCTCTCAGGTGCTCATGGGACATATTCAAAAATAGACCACATATTGGGTCACAAGCAAAGTCTCCACAAATTCAAGAAGATTGAGATCATAAAAAGCATCTTCTCAGACCACGATGGCATAATGTTAGAAATAAACTACAATAAAAACAACCCAAAATACTCAAACACTTGGAAGCTGAATAGCATGTTATTAAATATTGATTGGGTTACCGATGACATCAAAGAAGAAATTAAAAACATCCTGGACACTAATGACAATGAAAACACAACAATCCAAAACCTCTGGGACACAATGAAAGCAGTCCTGAGAGGGAAGTTTATAGCTCTACAGGCCTATCTCAAAAAACAAGAAAAAATGGTAGTTAATCATCTAACTCTACAACTCAAAGAATTAGAAAGAGAGCAATAAGAAAACCCCAGAGTGAGCAGAAGGAAGGAGATAATAAAGATTAGAGCAGAAATCAATGACATAGAGACCAAAAAAACAATACAGAAAATCAATGAAACCAAGAGCTGGTTCTTTGAAAGGATAAACAAAGATTTTTGAACCTCTATGTAGGCTCATCAAGAAGAAAAGAGAGACCAACCAAATAAACAAAATCAGAAATGAAAGAGGTGAAGTAACAACTGACCCCACAGAAATACAAAGGATTATGAAAAAATACTATGAACAACTCTATTCCAATAAAATGGACAACCTAGACGAAATGGACATATTCTTAGAAAAATACAAGCTTCCAAAACTCAACCAAGAAGAATAAAAAAACCTGAATAGGCTTATAACTAACAAAGAAATTGAAGCAGAAATCAAAAATCTTCCAGCAAACAAAAGCCCTGGTCCGGACAGCTTTACAGGGGAGTTCTACCAAGCATTCAAAGAAGAACTAAAACTTATCCTACTCAGACTATTCCAAAATATTCAAGAGGAATGCACACTTCCAGCTCTTTCTATGAAGCCAGCATTACCCTAATTCCAAAACCAGATGAAGACACCACAAAGAAAGAGAACTACAGGCCAATATCCTTGATGAATGTAGATGATAAAATCCTCAACAAAATTCTAGCAAATCAGATCTAGCATTACATTAGAAAGATTATACACCATGACCAAATGGGATTTGTTCCAGGGATGAAAGGATGGTACAATATTGGCAAATCAATAAATGTGATACATCACATAAACAAACTGAGAGACAAAAATCACATAATCATATCAATCGATGCAGAAAAAGCATTTGACAAAAGCCAACACCTTTTCTTGATAAAAACTCTCAGCAAAGTGGGAATAGAGGGATCATACCTCAACATAATAAAAGCCTTATATGACAAATCTACAGCCAATATCATATTCAATGGGTAAAAACTAAATCCATTTCCCTTAAGAACAGGAACAAGACAGGGATGCCCACTTTACCACTCCTGTTCGATATAGTACTGGAAGTGCTAGCCATAGCAATCAGACTAGAATAAGAAATAATAGGAATCCAAATTGGAAAAGAAGAAGGAAAACTGTCCTTATTTGCAGATGACATGATACTGTACATAGAAAACCCCAAAGACTCCATCAAAAAACTACTAGACTTAATAAATGAATTTGGCAATGTAGCAGGATACAAAATTAACACCCAGAAACCTATGGCTATTTTATACACCAATAATAAACTCACAGAAAGAGAAACTAAAAAAAAAACACAAAACACAAAAACAATCCCATTTACTATAGCACCAAAAAATTAAGATACCGAGGAATAAACTTAACTAAGGAGGTAAAAGACCTGTACTCAGGAAACTACAGGACATTGAAAAAAGAGATAGAGGAAAACATAAACAAGTGGAAGAACATACCGTGCTCATGGATTGGTAGATTCAACATCATTAAAATGTCCATACTATCCAAAGCAATTTATAGATTCAATGCAATCCCCATTAAAATACCAACGGCATATTTCACAGACCTAGAACAAACTCTCCAAAAATTCATCTGGAATAAAATTTAAAAAAAGACCCCAAATAGCCACAGCAATCCTGAGAAAGAAGAACAAAGTTGGAGGGATCTCAATACCAGATATCAAGCTATATTACAAAGCCACGGTTCTCAAAACTGCCTGGTCCTGGCACAAGAACAGACATATAGACCAATGGAACCAAACAGAGAACCCAGAAATTGACCCAAGCCATTATGCTCAATTATTATTTGACAAAGGAGGCAAGAGCATACAATGGAGTCAAGAAAGTCTCTTCAATAAATGGTGCTGGGAAATTTGGTTAGATACATGCAGAAAAATAAAAGTAGATCACCAACTTACACCTTTCATAAAAACAAACTCTAAATGGTTAAAGGACTTAAATGTAAGATGGGAAACCATAGAAATCTTAGAAGACTCCATAGGCAGCAAAATATCAGACATATGTCATAGCAATCTTTACTGATACAGCTCCTAGGGCAATGGAAACTAAGGAGAAAATACATAAATGGGACTATATCAAAATAAAAAGCTTCTGCACAGCAAAAGAAATCATCAACAAAAACAACAGGAAAGCTCACTGCATGGGAGAACATATTTGCCAATGCTATTTCAGATAAGGGTTTAATCTCCAAAATTTGCAAGGAACTCATATAACTTAACAAAAGGAAGATAAACAATCCAATCAAAAAAATGGGCAAAGGACCTAAATAGACATTTTTCAAAAGAGGACATACAAAAGGCTAAGAGACATATGAAAACATGCTCAAAGTCACTAATCATCTGAGAGATGCAAATCAAAACAACAATGAGGTACCATCTCATACCTGTCAGAATGGCTATCACCAACAAATCAACAAACGACAAGTGCTGGAGAGGATGCGGAGCAAAAGGAACCCTCGTGCACTGCTCGTGGGAACGCACTGGCTGCCCTGGTACAGCCACTATGAAAAACAGTATGGAGTTTCCTCAAAAACTAAAAATGGAACTCCCATTTGACCCAGTGATCCCACTTCTAGGACTATATCCCAAGAAACCAGAAACACCAATCAGAAAGGATATATGAACCCCTAAGTTCATAGCAGCACAATTTACAATAGCTAAGATTTGGAAACAGCCTAAGTGCCCATCAGCAGATGAGTCGGTTAAAAAACAGTGGTACATCTACACAATGGAATACTACGCTGCTGTAAAAAAGGAGCTTTTACCATTTGCAACAGCATGGATGGAATTGGAGAGCATTATGCTAAGGGAAATAAGCCTGCTGAAGAAAGATAAATATCACATAATTTCACTCATATGTGGGATATAATGATCAACATAAACTGATGAACAAAAATAGATCCAGAGACAAGGTAGCACTGAACAGACCGTCCAGCCTCAGAGAGAAGGCAGGGGAATGTAGCATTGCTTTTCCCCCCTTACATTAACATAGCATTACTTCTAGAGGGGGGGTTAGAGATCAACCAAAGGATTTGTATGCATGCATATTAGCATAACCAATGGACACAGACACTGGGGATGTGGGGGCTTGCCCTTGGTATTAGGAGTGGCGGGGTGGGGGGTCAATCAGAGGAAAAGGAGACATATGTAATACTTTAAACAATAATAAAAAAAATTATACAAAAACTTTAAAAATCTAGACTTGCTGAATAATTTAGTTAATAAAACTTCTACTTACTGAGTACTAGCTGGAAGTCAGAAATAACCAGTTCATGTCCCCTGTTTCAGAAAGCTTAGAGTCCGGCACTGGTTACATACAGCTACATAATTCACCCTATATTTTTGTATAAAGTCTCCTAGAACTGTTGAGACACTTCATTCATTTTGTACTGTAGCAGAGACACTTGTCTGGAGTTCACACTTTGTGGCTACATGAGAAGACTGCATCTGCCAGGCCCCTGTGGCTAACTGTGAACACCACTATGTGGGTGGAAAAGATGAAGTTCATTTCCAGGCATGCCCCTATAATATCTCATGAGACTTGGCTGATGTGGCTTAGTTGTTCGAGTGCTGGCCTGTGCACCTAAAGGTTGCAGGTTCTAGTCCTGGTAAGGGCACATACAATATCTCATGCAATCCTCAATAGGACCTCTTTTCCTTTGCCAATTGACTGAACAAATGAAGTGATTCTGTCAGAGAATTCTAAGGAGACCCTAGGGCATGATGGAGCCAAAAGAAAGGCATCTGGATGAAGAGCTACCCAGAACAACCTCCTGACTTATAGTGGACGGTGTGACATAGGTGGAAAACCAATTGTAGTTGTGTTAGACTTCTGAGATTTTAGGTTTCTGTGTTAACTTTTCCCAATAATTCTCTGTGATCACTATATCATTTATTGTCATGTGTTGTGATACAAAGGCAAACACAAACTTTGGCAAGGCATACAGGTTTTTGGGTCCCTATACTAAAGGAATTTGCCTTCAAAAAATAGCTAATTTCTTCTTGTTTATTTTTCGGACCATGTTTTCCTATTAGGTGTTCTGTAAGGGTGTCATTCTCCACTGAACATCATGTAGTTATTTTTTACTTTAATTTTATCTCGTCTCAAAAATGAATCAAGCTTAAAATTATGAGCTACCATTCATATAACACTCATCAAGTACCAGGAAAAACTTTAATTTCATTACTCGCAAACTTCATTAAAACCCTGTAATGTAGATATTATCATATATATTTTATATATGAGGAGATGAAGACTTACAGAATTGAAAGAAATTGCCAAATTATTAAATTCTAGCATAAGTATTTGACCCTAAGTCTGTGAATACTCAAACTATTAATTTTTAACATATAGTTAAGCAGCAACTTTTATTAGAATGCTTAATATTATCTTATGATATTCATATTGATATCTAAGAGCTCCTCTTTTTTGTGGGGCATATTTTATTTCTTGACTATGTACTTGATAGGTTAGGATACCAAATAGCTAAGTTCCAGGGAGGTGAGATGTATTTTATTATAACATATTATAATAACATCTTATTTAATATATATGGGTATGGTATTTTAAATGTCAAACATTTTTATCATAAAAAACTGTAAACATAAATAAAAATAAAAAATATACTTGACCTATATATCTATCATACAGCTTCAACAATAATCAAATCATGGCTGATCTTGTTTCATAGATCAAACCTCCTCAAACCTCCAGATCAATTTTGAAGCAAATCACAAACTTCAAATAATTTCATTTGCAAGTGGAAGAATAGATATCTTTTAGATATACTGAAAAGATAAGAAAGCTTAAAATATATGCAATTACAATACTATTATCCCACCTAAAAGAGATTAAAATAATTTGGGTAGGATTTTCAAATTGTATTATCCATGTATTTGCTAAATAATGTATATCGAGTACATGTCACATTCCAGGCCTATCTGGACATCTTTGAGCCCTAGTCAATATATTTACACAGCTTCATTCTATACTCAAATCACATAACTAGGTGTGTTTTTTTTCCTAGCAGCTCTTATGTTATTTAAAATAATTTTTGTTTGTTTCAAGTGTTAATTTTACGTTTATGCCATTAAACATTTACCTTTCAAATTATGGTCAATAACCTTCCTATTATTGCAGTTATTTACTTGCTTGTTTACAGGGTATAATATAATTTACTTCAACTTATTATACTTTTCCTTCCTATAAATGTTAATGTTCTAGGATAGACAGTAGGACATAAAAGATAGTTACTAATAGTCAGGATTGAATCATCCAGTGTATTAATAATTCCTAGAAAGCATGGCCTGGCTCCTAAACTGGAAGCCAGGCCCTGATCTGCCTCTGTCATCCTGACTCTCTCTTGTGGATCGTACTGCATATGTACCTTACTATCCTTGTTGTTACAAGGGGAAAACAAGAGAATAATACACATCCTTGTGTGCCACACAGAAATCTTGTGGGAATTAAGACAAGAAAGGACTTCAGAGCTTAGTGAGAAAAGGCACTTTAGAATGCAATTATTCTTATTACTGAGAGCTAGGAAAATGCTAGGAAGAAATAGCATGATTATTGTGGCATGCATTAAGCCAAATAAAAAAGCAGACTAGTGGAGAATCCCATCGAAGATAAAAATTACTTTGACCGATCCTTCCTTCCCTCCAGCCACTGAAAGAAATTATTTTTATAGCCATGTTTAAATGGTATCCTAACTTCCTTTTATTTTGCTTAAAATCTGTGATACCGGAATTGTGCCTAAATGAAATTTCCGTCAGCTTTTACATATTTAAAAAAGCAAGTACATTTTAATGCACATACTGAACACTAAATCATTTTTTGCTGCAGGTTATTGCAAGTAAATAGTAATTGTAAAATAGATTCTTTTTGATGAAACAAAATGAAAATAGACTGCTAATGTTCACCTCAGATTTTCTCATCATTTCATTAACAGTTCAACTAGGAAAGGTATTTTTATAATGATGGACAGGAAAATCATACTCATCAATATTCATCCATATCCACTGACTCTGGAACTTTAAAATAACTGCAAAAATATGTGAAACACATATACCCTTTAAAATAAATTGCAAGAAATATTTTATTTGTTCAACAATGGTTGCTTCATTGATAATATTCAGACACAAAATTCATTAGGAAATATAACAAAATTTAAGTAAGAATTAGTTTGCTTTTCTAAGACTTGTCTTTTCCAAAAACAGGAACTTGACAGATAACAATCAGTGGAGCAGATTAGATTCTTAGTGGATTAGCTACAAACTTCTGTACTACCTTTGTGTCAACTGTAAACTCAAAGCCTCCCTATCCCATTTAGTCTTTGTATCTTTATAACATGTTTTTTCTTTACATTGAACACTTTTACATTTCAACATCTGGCTTTCCCCAATGTTCAGGTAATTGTGCACTTTAAGACATTGTGAAACTGTAAAGATTCAGCCTGCTTTAAACAGGAATAATAAAACATCAATGTCTTGAAAGGACCAGTTCAGCGGGTGCAGACAGGGAGCTGAGAATGCTACTGCCAAGCTTGCATTGCCCCCTATGGTTGCTATCTGACAGTTCCCCAGGAAACGTCTCAACACACTCTGTCCTCTCGGTGGATAGCAGCACCTGGGAACTGAGCTTTGAGCTGTAGCTCATGTCTAAATAAATACCCTGCAGCATCAAAGCATCAATTCAGATGCTAGTATTTTGGAAATTTATATGCCTTATTTCAACTCTTATTAATACAATAAATTAACTATATCTCACCAACTTTATCACTTCAATATATATTGTCGACCTTACCCAAATTCTCAAATTATGGCAGTGAAAATTCTTTTAAATAACAGGCATTTTGAAAATTACTTTCAAATATGTACCTCTCTGAGGAAGACACTCTTTTTTTTCCAAACTCCAAGTTCACCTCTTGTCAAACTGATACCATCTGGCACCTAGTTACAGGTTTACGCTGTGCATGCACCTATGTTTTTTATGTTGTAATTAGACTGCAAGTTCAATGATGGGACAGGCTATGCCTCAGGCCACTGTACCCCCACATAGAGGGAGCAGAGTGCTGGGCTTAGAGAAGCTACTCTATCAAGCCAAGATAACTAATACACTCTGTTGTATTTATTTTATTACTAATAATTGTCTTAGTTCCAGTTGCCTAGAAATAGAGCCTAAGAGAGCAAGTTGAATGCACATGAGGTGCTAAGGGTGTGTTCTTTAGGCAGAGCCTGAAAAGAGGCAGAAAAACAGGATGGAAAAATATTTCAAAAAGATGTGGTCTCAAGGAATGTCTAGCTTTGGCCTGTTCCTTAACAAGGGGGGCGGGGAGAGGGGGTGGTGGTGGTGGTGGTGGTGGTGGTGAGAGTCTGAAGCAAAAATTGCACCACAAACATGCCTCTCCTTGAAGAAAGAGAGCCAGTCTGTTGTGCCCCCTACTTTTTGGTCATTAGCTGTGGCCACCCCTGGATGGTGGGAGGTGTGTGGAAGCAGCAATCATAGCTAAGGGCAAATCTCTAGAGAAGGGGGCAGCTAAGAGCTGTGAGTAGCCAATCCTCCCAGCAGATGGGGGACAGCAATAGTGACAGAAATGGAATCTGTGTATATGCCTCAGAATATGTGCTGTCTCACCCTACCCAATCTCATGACTCGTTAGTCTGACATTACTCAGCTCACAGTGAGAAATTCTGGCTGTACCATCACTTGATACTCAATTGTCAGAACGCTTCATGTACAGCAGGGCCCTACCATGCCAGGATCTGTAGAATGGTATATAGTTCTTTGTTACCTATGTTATGTCCTTGCCCCCAGAAGAGGGAAGATTTGGGAGGGTTAGCATTATTTTGTAAGGCATCTGCCTCATTTGAGGCTTCATAGTCTTCAGTCAAGAGATAGGGGAGACTTTTAATAAAATGGTACTGGATGATTTGTATAATCCCAGAAGTTTCAGGGGAATAGGAAAGTCCAAGGTTTACATGTACACAGACCCAGATAACCCTCTTCCAAGTTTCAGTGTCACTTTCTTTACCTTTCAGGGCTCCAGCCTTAGCACACAAGACTTTCCTAGACCAAGAATTAAGCTTTCTCTAGAGTTCTGTGACTTTTATAATTAAGACTTATGCCAGGTCTTCAGTTCTATCTGCCCTCCAGCTGTAGGAGCTGAAGGTCTCTTTTACAGCTGCCAGAGGGACCCTCTGTCTCTCATACTTGACTTTAAAGTGGTGTTGCTTGCCCTGGGCCTGCTATTTCATCTCTTCAAAGCAACAGTGGTATTCAGAAAAAGTCTTTCAATTTCACAGTCTTTATAAGTTATATTTCTCTTGAACCTCTCAAATATCAGACACATTGCACAAGCCAGTGCATCTCCTTCCCCACGTATCCTACCCCAGTTGACCTCAGTGACCGTCTTAGCAGTTGCACTTGGCTGCATGCCAGAGCTATGCAAACTCTGCCTTCCACCAGTGATGAGGTATTTGCTACAAAGCAGGAGTCAAGTTTCTAACTCCAGTACACCTTTCTGGGAGTTTGCTTCCTAAGACCACTTTTGGTACATTATTAGGATAGCTACCCTAGAAACAGAGCTCAATCCAGAATTTCAGATGCTTTATTTACAAAGATCTCTTCAAGGATACCTATAAGGAAGGATGGGAGTGAAGCAGAGCAAGGAAGGAGAAAGAGTTGATAGACAATGTAGCCTCAGGTAAAGTCTCAGATCAGTCTTGACCTGACCCATGAAGATTCCAGGGAGTCTAGAATACAAATATCATCACAGTGTAGTCCCCTCTTGAGGTAAGGAAGCTAGATTTCTGTACATGTATCAGACAGACATAATTTTCATATCAACCCTGAAGTGGAGGAAGAAGTGTCCCATCAGCCATGGAACTTCTCAGGATGAAGACATGAAGGGCTAGGAGGTGGGAGTATTGTGGGAGCTGTGATACATTTAAAACTGTCAGAAGCTGGTGTGGGGGTGCACGAAACCAAAGAAGGGGATCTAGTCAGAGCACCACAGCTTCTACTAAACTAGGAAAATTACTGACCCTGGCATCAGGAACAAATTTTAATTAATCATCCCAGATTGTGAATTAATTAATTACAAATGATTTATGAAGAAGTTTCATAAGATCACATGGAGGAATCAGAATACTTGTGTGAAAAACTCGTAACATGACATAAAACCGAGGGTTAGTTGGCACTACATAGCACTCAGCTGGAGAGGACATACAGGACAAATTCATTTGGCTGCCATCATAACTGCCTCCTTGTCTTCGAGTGGCTGTCAGCCATTAGCAACTCAAATTCTATTTAAAAATAGGTGAGGAACTTATAAGTTAAATTCAGAAAGTCAGCTCTTGAAAAATTAATTGTAACATAATTTGCATGATACTGGATGACAGATAAAGAAGATCTTTAGAATCCATCAATAAACTGGCAGTATCTAAAAGAGCAAAAGATCTAATAAAATCACAATTCTATCCACAGGGTAACTCAACTACTGAATCTGTTCTACACAAACCTGAAGTCTAGAAAGTATGTCTTCAATACAGTATCACTTTTTATTTATGCACATTTGCCTTTGCCTAGTATCCCATTCCTCACACTAACCCAGTAGCCTGGCATTCCTTTAGCATGAGCAAAATGTCAATAGCCTCCATTGGCAACATCCCTCCAAGCCAGTCCATTTCTAAGAAGAACATTAGGTATTTTTATCTTTCTTCCCATTAACCCTTAGAGGAGCAATGTCCCATTTCAATAATAATTTTAGTCTGCATGTTCTCTATAAAATCCCGCTAACATGATGAAAATAATAGAAAAGCAATTTTTAAAAAACAGCATTGCTGGATACTTGAGCAGCCTACTGAAAGATTTCACCTACTGGGGTGTCTTCCATGGTGAACTCCCCATCAAACTCCACTCACCATACAATGACAGAGTCCTCCTGACATCAGAACAATGTTTATAAAATAGTAAAATAGAAACTAGTTGAAGATTATCAATAAGTACTTGTTCAAATAAGGAACACTGAGCAATTATTAAGAGATTAATTAGAACTAAATTAACTAAGGTGAACAGATTACTGAGATGTATAAAACATAAGCATGGAAGAGTCTTTACAGCATGGATACATTTTTATTTAAAAATTTTAATCATGTTTAAGAAGATATAATGTATAATATGGACACAGTATATAATGCAGACAAAGAACAATATCTGAAATAATATGTAGCAATATATATATATTTTTTAATCAGATAAAAATCAATAGCAATGTTTCCATTTATTATCATAACATACTATATGTAAAAAAAATGTTGATGTTCCATGGCCATAAATGTATATCCTCTCTTCAATATGTGTTCTTTTTCTGCTATCTTAATACTTTACATAGAAATTGAGACACTAATAGAAAGAAATTCTGACCATCAGGAAAGACAGAATTTTGCTTCACCCTTAAAACAGATGGCTCCCCATTCAGGCTATTTATTGTTGTAGTTATGACAAAAGTAGAACATCCAGGGACAACTTTACTGTGATGGTCCTATTTCTTTTATGTTACTGTGTTAAAGCAACTTACATTTTTAAAGATTGGTTATTTAGCTATTTCCATAACATAAACTTCAGACATCTATTTCTGATAATAGTGGATTATATAATTCTTTCTAATACTCCTGCTAGAGATACTAGAAAACCTGAGCAAATATGCATACATTTGAGTGTGTTAGAAAGCTAACAAGGAATTGAAGGCCAAGGTCTGGAGAAGCTGAAACCTGTATAGTTAACTCTGGCAACGGAGGCTACTTTTCTCCCAGAGACATCTGTAGTTCTTAAAAATTTGGCTCTAAGTCCAAGGAGATGAGCTTCTCTTGTTTTAGGAGTCAGGGTGACTATAAGTAGTTCCCTCAGGGACTGATGCCCAACTTTAAATCATCTTGATCCTTGAGCTAGGATTAAGGTGATCCTGGATTGCTAATTTCTCTGACCAAGGGTAAATCTTCTCTGGAGAAAGACAGTATAATCCATGCTTCAGATACCTTTATGAATTTTTAATCTAAGATAATTTTCTTTTTGCCTTAAGGGCATACTTTGGTATTTCTTGTAGTATGAATCTGCTGATGAAGAATGCTTTCAGTTTTTGCTTGATTAAAAGTAACTTCATTTCACCTTCACTCCTGAGGATACTTTTTTCCTTTGGAATAGAATTCTAGGCTGTCAGTAATTTTCTTTCCTCATCTTAAAAATGTAATTTCATTGTCTCTTGGTTGCCATTTTTACACTAGCATCATCAATGTAGTATCATCAATGCTCGAATTCCCAGGTACCTGGAACTCCAAAAGCCATCCACATTATCTCAGGAAGTCAATAATAAGTGGGTTAGATAGACTTCTATAGTTCTCCATTCAGGGTTTTCTCTTCCTCAACATCCACTCACTCATCAGTCCATTGCAGTATGGTTTCTTTCCCCAATGTTATTTGCTATTTTTTTCTCATTAACAACAATATCTTCGTTACTGATTCAAAGGAATGCAGAAATATTATTTAAGCACTGCCCACATTCAATAACATTTTTCTTTATGCTCCAACAAGTAAACTCTTTTGGTTTTACTCATCTCTGTCTTAACATCCCTTCTTTTTAAAAACAAAACAAAATGTATTTTATTGATTTTTTACAGAGAGGAAGGGAGAAGGATAGAGAGTTAGAAACATCGATGAGAGAGAAACATTGATCAGCTACTTCCTGCACACCCCCTACTGGGGATGTGCCTGCAACCACTCGCAGGCGGGCAGTGGGGAGGCGTGGGGAGGGACCAAGAGGTGGTAAATGCCACCTCACGATGACTGGTCAAGTGGTTGTTCCGGTCATGACACTTATGGCATCTGGCCTTTTACTATAGGATATTTATTATATACAAAGACTCAAAGACCCAAAGACAAGTTACTTAGAAATATGGATGATTATAAGTAAACTAGAGGCCCAGTGCACAAATTCATGCACAGGCAGGGTCCCCAGTGGCTGCCGGCTGCTGGCCGGGCCCTTCCTTCATTCAGCGCTGCCCCCTGGTGGTCAGCGCACATTATAGCAAGTGATCAAACTCCCTAGGGGACACTTTGCATATTAGGCTTTTATATATATAGATGTGAGCAAAATGTTACATTGTAAGATAAATGTGCCTTTGCTATATTTGCAACATTTGCTACATAAGCAAATCTGTAATTATAATGCCCACAACATAATTCATTATCTTTCATATTTCTAAATGCTTACCTGTTATTCTCAGTGCTATGAGTTTCAATGCCCTTATTATTAAAGCATGGGTAATGATACTGTTATAATTATGAAATATTTTAGTCCCTTCCCTCTCAATTAAAATATTGCACAGACAGATCTTAGCCACTCTGTCATGCACATAATTAACTGAACCACACCACCAAACTTTACCTGTTTTTTATAAATTGCAACGTTGTTAAATTTGTTTGTTAAAAGCCCTCCTGCGTTGTGAGCGTATTTGAAAATAGGGCCTTTAAAGAAATAATTAGGGTTAAATGAGGTCATATGGGTGGGAACCTAATCCAATAGGACTGGAGTTCTTGTAAAAAGAGGAAGAGACACAGGGTTGCACGTGTACAGAGGAAAATCCTTGTGAGGACACAGTGAGAAGCCACAGCTGTCTGCAAGCCAAGGAGAGAGACGTCAGGAGAAACCAACCCTGCTGGCACCTTAATCTTGGACTTGCAGACCCCAGAACTGTGAGGAAATAGATTTCTGTTGTTTATTTTCTCTGTTATTTTGTTACGGCAGTCCTAGCAGACTAATACAATCACTCTCCATGTCACCAAACCAAACAATCTCAAATCATTCTGGACAGGTCCTTCCTTAATGCTCAATTCCAGATTTATCAAAGATTTTCATCAATACCACCCTCGTAATTATGGCTTCACTCTGCATTTTTGTCGTTATCCTCACTTTATCTACCTAGGTCCAAGTGTCTTCCTCTTCCTGAACTGTAGGTATCTCTTAACTGTCCTCTTTAGCCTCCAGTCTTTGTCTCCTTTATTCTGCACTCAACCTGCTACCTAAATCATCTTTCTAGGAGGCAACGATGATGGAGTTACTTTCCTCTCATAAGCCTCTAATCTCCATGAGCAACAGGACAAAGAACAAATGCTTTATGTTGTTGTCATATGTGGTCCTGAGGAATTGGGCCCAACTGACTGTGCAACCTTTTCTCCATCACTGTTTTGCCAGGTTCCATCCACATGAGAAAAAGCCATAGCCTACCCCAGCCTTTCTATCTTGGAATGTAATGGTGGCTTAAGTCAAACCTCGTTTCTCGAATGTCTCCCATCTCAAACAATTTACTTCTTAACCCGACAAACCTTTCATGCTGATACCTATATGATAAGTCACTCGTCCCTTAGGCAACAAACAAGGAGAGAATGAAGGAGTATGAGTCAGTTTATTGCTGTTACCAGTAACATCTCAGGATATTCAGCTGTGAATATTTTCATGTGTTTTTTGTTTGTTTGTTTGTTTGTTTGCTTGCTTTTGGTGCTGCTTGTTATTATTAAATTTTCATTTTTTACTATACGTTTCATTTCCTTTTTGGTTAAATT
Source organism: Myotis yumanensis (assembly GCF_028538775.1). NCBI lineage: Eukaryota > Metazoa > Chordata > Mammalia > Chiroptera > Vespertilionidae > Myotis > Myotis yumanensis. The sequence goes on from NW_027223757.1 coordinate 45,753,824, forward strand.
TTCTTTTACATTTCATGCCCTTTCTGTTTTTAAAGTGTTTATTTATAGATTAGACATATACTGTATACAAGAAACAGGGAGTCATTTGGGGTCTGGAATAGAAGGAATTGAGTTCAAGAACAGAGGTTCCACTGTATTTCTCTCTGGAATCAGTAAAGCCTTTCTAACATACCTGGACAGAATAAGCTGTTTCCTTCCCTGTGTTGTAACCACTGTAACAACACAAAACTTTGTTATCCTATATAATAAGGAGCTAACATGCCCTTCCAGATGACCTTCCGGAATGACCAGTGGGCAGGGCCGTGGAGCCACAGGGCCATGAGGCCGCCAGGGCTGCGAGGCAGCCAGGGCTGTGAGCGCTGAAGTAGCTGGGGCTGCGAGGGCCGAGCCTCTTGCATGAATTTTGTGCATCGAGCCTCTAGTACATTAATAAAATGCAGTGAGTATGTTTACATGACTATCTCACTAAGTTAAACTATGAATCTTTTGAGAACAGGAACAGCATATTATTCACATTCATGTACTTAGCATTGGGCGTGACCATAGTATTTAACAAACAAATGTTTCACAAATGAATTGCTAAAATAATAAATTAATAATATTGAAGCATAACTCAATCAAAAGTCTTTTATAAAATTCTAATTGTATAGGATGAAGTCTGGACTTCTCATTTAAGTATTCAAGATACTTTCTCTGGAAAAAAAATACAATATTTTTCTATCTTCATGCTTCTGGTTACAGTGTTCCCAGATTTATTCCCAATTCAAATATTATCACCTCCCTCAAGCCAGAAATAACTTATTTTAATTTTGCGTTCTTAATAGAATGGCTTTCCATTAATATAGTAATGTATTAGTATATGCTATCATCTCTTTTAGAGTTTAAGATTTTTAAAGTTAAAATCCATATCTGCCTCATCTTCAAATACTTAATGCCTAGTCCTATTCATATAGCACACTCAATAAAAATATCTTGATATCACTTTATGAGTATTTGTTGAATATATCAGCTGAACAAGCATTCTGGTCATTAGTCTTCTCATTTAAAATGTTTTATGCATACACCTGTACTATATGCTTATTTAATTATTTATAAACAAAAATATGTACTAATATATTAATATATTATGTGAAATATAATACATTCAGAAAAATTTAAAACTTTAAAATATTAAAAAATATATAAATGGAAGGTCTTGGATTTTTTCCTGACTCTCATGATATGCTCATGCACTTTCTGTGGGGTAAACACTTTTTTGGAGACCATCACCATAGACATTATTCCCATTGTTATAACACAAGAATTATTAATAACCTGTATTAGTATTGCTTTAGTAATCTAGTGTTGTTGATAAATGAGCATTCAGCATAGTTTATTCTTATGTACTGGAAGTTTAACCCATTGTAGGTAGGAAATGAATCTGGCCAGCTGCCAAGTTGTTCATTGACTACCCACTACATGTCAAAAATTGTGACATCCTTGTGTCCATAATCTCATTTAATTTTAAGAATAATCCTGTGAAGTATGTTATCATTATGTTCATCTTAACAGATAAGAAAACAGATTTTTCAGAAGATTAAAATGTTCATGAAAATCACAGTCTAGAAAGCACATTGTAGATCCAGCATTTGAATCTACATTTGTCTCACCCTAAAGCCTATACTCTTCCTAGAAACATTTTTGAAGTTTTTTATTATTTAAAAAGCCATGCTAACATGATCAAACATTCCCTTTTCTCTTTAAACTCATAGGCTGAACCTCTCTCAACATCATACTCATCCTCGTCCTCTGGCTGTGCTGTAGCAATCTGCCTGGGCATGGAGATCAGATAGAGAAAGGAGAGGAGCGCTGGCTCAGATATTGAGATTATCCTAATATTTTTTTTGTTATTGTTGTTAATCCTCACCCAATGACATTTTTTCCATTGTTTTTAGAGAGAGTGGAAGGGAGGGAGAGAGAGAAACAGCGATGTGAGAGAGGCACATCAATTGGTTGCCTCCCACAGGTGTCTCGATCAGGACAGGATCAAACCTGCAACTCAGGTAAGTGCCCTTGAAGAGGTATCAAACCTGCAACCCTTCAGTGTATGGGCCAATGCTCTAACCACTTAGAACATTGACCAGGACTCCTGATACTTTTTTTAGTTATGGAAGTTTATGTCAACTCATTTTCGGATCATGTGCCCATTGTCTTATAGGATGTACAGATACAACACTTTTCTCTGCACAATTAATTTCTGAATTGAAACTTAAAGCAGAAAATAAATAGACAACCTTACCTTCTTGAAAATTACATTGCTGTAACTTTTCTTATCAATCTCTATTGAGCTTTGAGCATCAGTTAAAATGGATGTTGTTATTTTTGCCTATCTAATCTCATAAAAATAGTCTTCTCCTTTTTAGCTTTCACTTCTCTAGGCTACTTACTCTAGATATCATGGTAGAACACTTTACCATGCTCACAAAAATCTCAGATAAGATCTTAAGAAACTTTATTACAGAACACAGTACTTCAGAAAATGTAATATTAAGTCAAAAATCTCTAATTATTCTTAACACCTACATTGAGCACAATTTTAGGAGAGCAGTATTAAATTTTTATGCCAATCTCTAGATCAAGAATGAAATTTAAACGTCTGAAAAGAATTTCTCAAAAATAAGTTCTTAAAAATATCCTAAGATAAGAACAAGCAAGAAATATTACCTCATATTAGCAGAATTCTGCAAGTGTCTAGCAAAAGAATACGATGGATGTCCTCAGATAGGCTTATGATAATACAATGATTTTTCCGTGAGCAAGCATAACAATAGTGGTAGAATTAGATAAAAAAGAAAAAAGTTAGTTTATATATTTGGATGTATTTGTTTCTGATATTTTATTGCAAAAGTAGGGAGAAATTGGTAACTAAGGAAGACCACTTACAGGGTGGGAATCAGCATAAGGTCTCAAATTCTCTGGCAGGGCAGCACAACCCACCTGTGCCACTCAGTTTTTCACTGAAGTAAATTTGGTATTCTCATCAGAGGATGGCTTTTCTTACACAGCTTAGTCTGCTGCTTTGAACATGTTTTAGACAGGACATCCAATTACAAACTGCAAATCTTTCTTTGCAATTTTGTATTAAGGTTTGCATGGGTACTACAAGGAATCTCTTCCAAATAAGAAAGGTTTTTACATTTTTAAAGGACTGAGACAATAACAACAATATGCCACAGAGATTGACATGGCCCATGAATCCTGAAATATTTACTATCTGGTCATTTGCAGAAAAAGCCTACTAACTCATACCCTAGAAAATGGAATAGAATTATCCTACTACTTCTGTCTTCTGCCTTTTCCTTTCATGATCTCTCTTCTCTGTGTTTAAGTGGACTTACTGTTTAAGAGTCTCTAAGACTTGTCTTCATTTCCCTGTCACTTTATTGACTGCTACTCAATTCTTGAGAGCTTGTTTGGAGGTTCTAGCAGGGGAGCGCAGCTACTCGTATACCCTTGACCGAAGACCGGTCCTCTCCTCGGGGGGGGGGGGGGGGGGGGAAGGTCGTCCTCTTCAACCGAGCGCGCAGCTTCGGGAGGGACGCACATGGATCGGTGAGGGAGGAGGGGGACACCCGCCTAGCCAGCCAGATCAGCCGAATCAACCCTGGCGATCAATGGGGTGACAGATGTCGCAGCCAGATCGCCCTCACATCCTCAATTCTTATTATCTTTCCTATGTCATTTGCCTTCCACCTCCTTTCCCTATGTGTCTTCTGAAACTCTTGACTTCAGTATAGAAGAACTTGGCATTTAATAACCAATATGGAAAAATTATTCTTTGCTAGGTGACTAACTACAAAGTGTCATATATGTAAGCATTAAATATTCATCTTAATTTGTACTGCTTCTTCAGGTAAAAAACAAACAAACAAAATAAAGTTTAACAATTTTTACCCCCTTCATACCCTTCTTCATTTAGCCACCTTCCCTCACTCCTTTTTCTTAATTTAATTCTTTTTTGTCTTTGACTTTCATAATTCTAATTAGCTCTAGTCTACTAACTTATCGCTGATTATCTCACTTTCAGGTAACTGAAGCAATCCACAATTTTTTGTTCTGCTTGAGATTTTTTGTTTGTCTGAAATGTCAAATATAGTCTTATAGATGTCTTAGAGTTTTCCAAACTATGTTTCACTTTTTAAAGATGAATTGAAGCTCACAAAAGTGAGCTGGACATTTTCCAACATGGATTTTCTGTTCTTTTCATATAGTAAGCTTGGTAACTGCCAATGATCAACATAAAAAAGAGCTACCACAACAGTTTCCCACTTCTCACCTCATTATCTCCATGAAAATGATGAAACACACTTAACCTTTTTCTCATCTTATGACACTAGATCCTCTGCAACACAATATAATTTACAGACCTAAGAATGGCTATAACAAGATCTTCAATTTCTCTCCGATATATCACCAAGTTATCCTCACACTGTAAATATTTCCTTTTAAAATCTTCAGTGGTTTCTACAACTTTTTTACACTCAAAAACTATGTGTGCTTTCTCAGACCTTTCCACTATCACAATCTTATACAAGTGACAGGGCAATGTAGAACTATAAGCATATTGAAAAAGAGTTTGTTGTGCAATCCACTTAATATGCAAAGACAAAGAGGCGTGCTTTCATTACTGATGGAATTAGAATATATTCTGGTTATGTGAGAACAAGAACTTCAAACCTGGATGGCAACAACAGTCCTATATAATGAGTCTGTTCACACACACCAAATTTAAATGTCTTAGGTTTTTTTACTGGTATTGTTTATAGAGTAAATCAAACCTTAAGGATGCAATCAAATTAAAAGGATTAGTGCTTATTAATAAGCTGGCAGTGACATTTCATTAAAAGTTTACTAAATCCCTCTCTGCAAAACCAATAGATAAAAGCAGGCAGTGCATAAAAGTGTCCGTCTACTGCATTAAAATATGATGGAAATAATATTTCTTAACATTGCCAAAAAACCATCTATTTCTGAAGATCATACCAGTTTCCATTGCATAGGCCAGCAAGGGTCATTAAACACCAATGGGTCTCTGAGTCCTTCTTCAGAGTCAATGACATTGTAGACTTCACTCAGGATCTCATTTTCCTCCACACAAGGTCTGCAGGGCACAGAAGGCAAATGAACTATGAAAAACATAATCACTGCTTTTACTGTTGCTTTTTTTGTCATAAAAATTCCATTTATTTAAATTCCATTAAAAAGCACATTTGGCTGCCAAGAGCATAAATATATGCTTTTATTATACTTAGCATTTTTCATTTAAAAAAAAATTCTGACATTTGTTTAGATAAAAATGTTAAAATATTTTCAAACTACCTGTGTTAGCTAAACACTTTCTATGTGTTTGTTGCATACAATAAATGCTGGAAAAGAAGTGATTTGAAATGCAATTCCAAAGCTCTGTGTATATTTCCCATTAGAAATTTTCAGCTTATATTGATCATTATCCTTACTATGTCATGTATTGCTATGACTTTTCCCAATATACATCTCCTAGAAAAGTAATTTGAATTACTTGAGCTGTAGTGGATAACATTTTTCTAAATCTCATTTTTCTAATTGCTCTGATATATTTAATAAATCATTAACTGAGCAGGTGACAGTGCTAGAAATTCAGAAAGACTCTTTAACACAATATTCTCCTAAAGACAAAACTGTAACTCAGTCATTCACATCTGCCTCAGCACTTTGGAAGATTACTAAAACCAAAGATTAAGGGAAAAAAATCAAGCAATGTCATTGATAATATCCCTTACTTGGGAATAAATTTAAATTTAGTAAAATTACAGATGAAATTAAACTATAAAATATTAGTCATTCTTATACACACACATATAAATATATATATATGATTAAATTAAGATTACAAATGCATTAAGAATAGGAATTAGCTGGAACTGGTTTGGCTCAGTGGATAGAGCGTCGGCCTGCAGACTGAAGGGTCCCAGGTTCGATTCCAATCAAGGGCATATACCTGGGTTGCGGACACATCCCCAGTTGGGGATGTGCAGGAGGCAGCTGGTCGATGTTTCTCTCTCATCGATGTTTCTAACTCTCTGTCTCTCTCTTCCTCTCTGTGAAAAATCAATAAAATCTATTTTTTTTTAAAAAAGAATAGGAATTATATCTAATTTCAATACAGTCCAAAATCTGTGCACATAGGGTGTTTGGGAATTATTTGCCAATAGAATAGCCAAATAGCAACATTTACATATGAAAATATATCAAGAAACATACTCTAAGGTATCATTTGCAAAAATGAAAAGCTGGAAACAACTTAAATAAACATCCATATAATTTTTTTAAAAAACATCATGTTATATTCACACAATGAAATACTATTAGCAGTAAAAACAATAAACTTGATCTATAAGTATCAATTGGATCCACTTGGATCAATCTCATAAACTGAAAGAAGAGGGCAGAAGGTTATGTACATTATATTATCATTTATATAAAGTTTCAAATCATCCCAAAACAAGTTTATAAATTATTTTTAAATTATATATATGTAGCATGGGGCTATTTATATATTCCCTGTAAAGAAGGCAAGGAAGAGATAGTTCTAGGTAGTGGTACTTAGAGGAATTCAACTCTAGTGACATATGCTTTTAAAAAATCTGGAGCAATTATAACAAAATTTATTAAGGTTAAACAATGCTAAAGTTAACAAATATAGATGACATGTATATGTTATACATTATAGTGGTGTGTGTGTGTGTGTGTGTGTGCGTGCGTGCGTGCGTGTGTGTGTGTGTATTTGAGCATGTTATGATAAAACACACATACACAAAAAAAACTAGCGTGGCCCAGTTGTTATATCAGTGAAGCAAAGATGGCTTAAGTACATTGACTCACTGTTGTTTACTTCTTCATAGCAGGTGAGACCTATTAGCTCCAAACCCCACTGGCATCAAAAACCCCTACATTTTTACGCATCCCGTTGTTTTAAATATAGTCTGAATAAGCACAGTTTTAGCCTCTTAGAGCCTTCCTGCTTTGCATACCCCACAAAATGGCACCTCATATCTACTAGCTACAGATAAACTTCGTGGCTATAAAAGACCCCAAGCTGCTTCTGCTTTTTAGAGCTCTCTGACCCAGGGACTCCACTGTGCTGCTGAGCAACATCACCTACATTCATAACACTTTCTCTTATTCTCCTCTTTCTCATGACTTCCCCCTTGTTCTCCTACCCTCTGGGTAGTGGCCCCCTGTACATTGCCTCTGAAAGGTCTCCTGCTGTGACGGACTTCCCCCAGTGGAAACCAGCCAAAGCACCAACCAATAAAACTCATTGTATACTACTATCTGCTTCCTTGATTAGCCAAACCACTGGAACTCACTACACCAGTGAAAAGAATTGGAAAAGTTATCAAAACAGAGGTTTGGAGACCTGAAGTCTAGATTCTGTTCACCACTTTGCTTCTTTCTGTCATTGGAAGGGTTCAAATGACGTCAATCTAGCTAAACATCGCCAGTCTTTTGTCAAGAAAAGATAATTATTTCTCCAGAAAAGGCTGTTAGCTGTGAATTTTCAGAATATCAGAAACATTTGGATGACCATGTAGAGGACTGGCTTGCACTGTGAAGTCCTCCTCACTATTCCACTGAAATGACCACAATTCCTGTCAAGCATCAAAGGTACAGCATTTACAACTTAATCCATAAAAAATTGCAGTAGGAGAGGAGAAAAGGAAATTTTATTAGATGTGATCATTTAATTTAAAAATACTAAAGCAATGACAATAAAAATAGAATAAAAGAAGCATAAATCAATAAAGTTATACAAATAATAAATAAGTTATTAATTGTAAAAATTAGGAATTAAAAGTACTTATGCATAGAAAAATATATCATGAGCTCATTGTTTATTTCATTCCTATGTTCATATTAACAAGGACATTTAAGGAAGAATACATAAGAAAATGTAAATATAGGACAAGGATCAAGAAAATTTCCTTATGACCCTCTTTACCATAAAAGCATGCACAATGTTTGTTAAAAAATTAAAGACAAAAATTATTAAAATCTCCAAAATTTCCAGTTTTTAAAAAGCTATTTATGTCTAATATAATTTCAGCAAGCTATATTTTCCCCAATGTCACAAATTTTTACCTCTTGTCTATCTTAATTCTCAAAGTTCTACTATATATCATTGGAATTCAGAAGTGTAGGAAGCCTATATATTGAGACAGCATTTATGTGTCAATGTAAATACTTACATCTTCATTATTATATCCCATTCAGTTACTTTCTCAAGACTAACATTGAGAGAATATCTAAATATTTTGTGAATCTAAACTGCTTAACCTTTTAAAAATATTTTCTCTATACGTATATTTTAGTGTGTTTGTGAAGTTGCAGCATTTTTATATTCTTCTCCATAACTGATTCCTGAACAGACTGACCTGCATTAAGTCTCTATGAGTGACACTAAGATGCAGTGAGCAACAGGTGCCTTCTCCATCTTGCGTGTCCCTGAAGAGTGCCTGCTGTATTCAGAAATGATTTAAGTGACCCAGGCTTAAGGCATCCCATTGCAATGATTATGGTTCTTATAACTGAAGAAAATTGTGTAAAAGCTACATCATCTCTGTTGGATTTAAATTCATATAACTGCATAACTGAGATTCAGAGCCCTTAATAGGATGTCATATAGGAAAATGCCAAACTGACTTCTAGTGATCATCCCTTTTCAATTTTTGAAAATAGTAATGTTAACAACCACATCATTATCTATTATCTTTCTTCTAGATGTTTCATAGAAAAGCTATACTTTGTAAAGTATATTCCTCACAATCCTAATAGCTTTCTTTAGTCATACATGTGCATACATGCGCACACACACATACACATACAACTATTTAACAACTACAGATACAAAAACATTAAAAATAACTTAGTACATGTACTGTTTTTATTTCCCAACAAGTTTGGGGTTTTTTTTTTTTTTACTTTATTTTTTTAGAAAAGTAAATGTGACAGATTTAAAGAATATTGGCCAGGGACTATCTTTGAGACAGCCATGGGGAATAAATAGTCTGATACAGAGAATGATGCTGCAGCCATGATGCAGTTAGAGGTTGGGAGCCTCTCCAAGAACAAGCTGATAGGGGCCTGCAGACTAATTCAGTTTCTGCATTTTTCAAGCATATAATAGCTGCTTGGTTAGAAGCCACCTCCCTGACTCACCTAAACTCTGTATTTCCAGTTTCCTTTCTATGCCAATCTTACAGCATGAATTAGCAAATATTTATTTGAAGAGACACTAACTTGTTAACTATCCACCTTACTGTATACAGATTTTCATACAAGCACCAGCTCCAAGATATCAAAACTTTTAAAAATCTAATTTTAAAAACTTTTTAAAATCTAATATATATATACATATATATATATATATATATATATATATATATATATATTCCTCTAATGTATCTAATGAACAAAATAAACTGATGAACAAAATAGGTCCAGAGGAATGGATGCATGGAACAGACTGACAAGACAAATCTCAGAGGGCACTGGGTGGTGGTGGGGATTCAAAGAAATTAACCAAAGAATTTATATACATATATGCATAGTGCGTGGACATAGACAATAGAGTGGTGAAGGCCTGGGGTGGGGTGGGGGCTGGATGGAAGGGGCAAAGTGGGGTGGGGGGAACATCTGTAATACTGTCAACAATAAAGAATAAAATAAATAGTAACTGACCATACAACTTGAGAGAAGGAAAATAACATTTCATAGGGCAGTACTGTTTCTCTGCTAAGTGACTTGGACATTGACTTATCACAAGAAAACAAAGGTGTATATTTTCAGAGATCATCCTAGAAAGTGCACTTTTAATGCAAGATTAGTCAATAAATACAAAATGTACTCATTCTAAAACTTAAGTTTCAAAATAAAAATTTTCTAGAAAAGACTCCTAGAACACACCAGATATTGGCTTAACTCCACACAACCACAGAATTGCCTTTATTTAATTACCATCCCTTGAAGCATCTGACAGTCCAAATTCAGTGCTTAGTAAGCATTACTTCAAACAGCTTGGAAATGTACAGTTGCACTAAAATTACAATGCGCACCATGACTAGTTCTGTCATCTGATTTCAGGAATGGAGCATTCTTATCTCTATAATGAGCTGTGGGATGTTCCATCCAGTTTACCTGTGGCAAACAGGAGTAAACACAACTAACCAAATGTTGGCCAAAATAATATTCTTCTTATATGAGAGGCTTTAAGTAAGAAGAAGCCACCATACATAACTCACTCACACTGGCACTTTGAAGCAAAATAGCTTGTGTTAAACATTGTTCAGCCTAAATTAAAATTTACTTCAGGGCAATATTTCCTCAAATTTTTCTCACAATCTTGAGATCTGACTGACATATCTATTGAAATCTGTAGAGAAGAAAATACACCATCCATTGCCCACTGCAGGCCCACAGAGTCTCAGTCCTTTGAACTTTGTTCAGGATACACATGTCCTTCAGTGACTTAGCTTGTTTTGTCAGATACTGTTATTAAAATACATTGAAGGTCTAACAATATATACAAACTAGTAAAATAAAAAGTACATAGTAGTTAAATAATTGTGAGGTATTGCTGCATTTGTTTACACATATGGAAACTAGGGTGGAATAAGATCACTTAGCTTTGCTAAAATCTACAGAAATGTTTTTACTGATTAGTTTTATTACACATTTCTTTAAAAAAATTTTCACTACCAAAAAGCTATGACAATGTTAGACAACTTACATAGTTTACTTTTGGTAGTCATACATAGAGAAAATGCAAGATCCACAGAATAAAAACTTTATAGAGAAAAAAAGCAATAGGAAACCTATTTTCAAATGCAATGATTTCTTTTTCAATGTTTTTACATATCAATGAGAATCGCTTCTTTTTAACTACTAAACTTTAGCAAAAACATTGTACAATGTCCTTAAAAAGGACTTTCAGCTAAAAAAAAAAAGACTGGTTTAATAGGCCTCAGTAAGACCTATTAAAAAATACTAGGAGACTATAGAGGATATAACATTGCAATTTAGCATTAGTTCCACATGTGAAGCCTAGTAAATAATACAGCACAGCCAGAATTTCTGTCAGTTAGACTGAACTTTATTAACAAAATCAGATTTTACCAATCCTTTCAATGTTCAAGTAACTAATGAATTTGAAAATGCAGTATGTCCAAAAAATATATATATTTCAGAATATAAGAATTTCTTTGCATTAAAACCCATTAAATGGTTCACCTGACTGCAGTGCTTCCATTGTGAATGACTGGAACCAGATTCCATATAATATACATATTAAGAACTAGAGGCCCAGTGCACAAATTTGTGCACAGGTGGGGTCCCTCTGCCTGGCTGAGGCTGGGGCTGATCGGAGCCGTGGGAGGTAGGCCCAGTGGAGGGGGGCCATGGGAGGTTGGCTGATGGGGTGAGGGAGGGGAGGTGGGGCCGCAGGAGGATGGCCAGGTGGCCTGATCAGGGCCATGGGGACCAGCTGGCTGGGGTGGAGGGGTCACGGGAGGTTGGCTGTGGGAGCACACTGACCACCAGGGTGCAGCTCCTGTGTTGAGTGTCTGTCCCCTGGTGGTCAGTGTGCATCATAGTGACCAATCGATCAGTCGTTTGGTCACTTAGGCTTTTATATAGAGAGATTACAGGCCCAGTGCACAAAATTTGTGCATTTGGGGGGTTCCCTCAGCCTGGATTGTGAGAGGGTGCGGGCCAGGCCGAGGGACCCCACCAGTGCACGATCGGGACCAGGGAGGGACACAGGAGGTTGGCCAGCTGGGGAGGGACCATGGGAGAGCTCCAGGGCGTGTCTGACCCATCTCACTCAGTCCCAATCAGCCGGACCCCAGTAGCAAGTTCACCTACTGGTTGGAGGGTCTTTCCCCTGGTGGTCAGTGCATGTCATAGCAAGCAGTTTAGCAGCCTTAGCATATCATTAGTATATTATGCTTTGACTGGTTGAACAGCCAACTGACGACCAGACACTTAGCATATTAGGCTTTTATTATATAGGACTACAAGCCACTGGGTTAACCAATTCCTCTGATGTTCTACAACACTTTTACTTGTTATGATATTTATATGTATTATTAAACATAGATACATATATTGTATTTTTTTAATATATTTTATTGATTTTTTACAGAGAGGAAGGGAGAGAGATAGAGAGTTAGAGACATCGATGAGAGAGAAACATCGACCAGTTGCCTCCTGCACATCTCCCACTGGGGATGTGCCCGCAACCCAGGTACATGCCCTTGACCGGAATCGAACCTGGGACCCTTGAGTCCGCAGGCCGACGCTCTATCCACTGAGCCAAACCGGTTTCGGCCATATATTGTATTTACATATATGATTCTATATTAGTATATATATATATGCACACACACATATATGTATATAAAAGGCTAATATACCAAGTGTCCGACCGTCCAACTGGTTGCTATGATGTGCACTGACCACCAGAGGGCAGGTACTCAACACAGGAGCTGCGGTGAACCTGGACCTGGCACCCACAAAGCAACACTTGACTTCTCCCAAGTGGGTTACAGGCCCCACCACCATTCCGGAGTGACAGCCCACCAAATAGCAGCCTACGCTTCCAAGACCCCATGGTGCAAAATGCAACTCACAGCCCAGCCCGGAAATGGTCACTGTGGTTGCTGGGTAATGATGTCATGTAGCAACGCCCAGCTTCCTCTCCCTAGTGACAACCAGCCTCCTTGCAGTTCCTTCAGCCCAGGAACACAACTTGCTTTATAGCCAGGTGCAAACATTTCACACTTTAACCAAATGTCTGTGAAGCGTTTTCCCATGCCTCATCTCATTTGATCCTCACAGAAGTCCTGGAATAGGTAGATGGGAGATTCGGTGGAATCCTATTTTCTTTTCATTAGCTGGAAAACGGAGATTTAGAAAGTTTAGAAACTTGACCTGACTGAAAAAAAGAAATGGTGTACCCTGAAAATGACTTCAGGTTTCCTCACTGCACAGAATATAGTCAAACACTGCTGCAGTTAAATATTTTACCCTTTGTTCTCTCTGCATGATCTATAATAATAATCTGCTTCATGTTGATATTTACTGCTATGTTGCTGACAATTACCTGAAAGAGAAATTGGGGTGCTTCACTGGGCTGGAAAAAGTTTAGCTACATCAGAAAGCAGGCCTAGTTAAGCAAGTTTTTTCTATATCTATAAAAGGCTAACTTGACTCACATATGCATGATACATATAAAGCTCTAGCTGGCACCAATTGCATGCGTGTTTTTCGATCAGTCATTGTCAATCGTGAATTTGGTTGACACTTCTATTATAGAGAAAGGGTGAAAAGCGATATTAAAATATTTCTTCTAATTAATTTTCTTTCAATGTGCATGAATCTGTGCACCTGTCCTCTAGTAAAACTATAAAAAAACAAGTAAAAGTGCTTTAGAACACCAAAGTGGTCAACCCAGTGGCTAAGACTCTCCAAATATTCAGTATTTTTTGTACATATACTATACATGCATAATATATATATATACCATACTTTCTTTACATGTGCATTATACATACACACATATTCAAATAGACTGGGCTATATTTTAAAATAAAGTTATTTAGTTTTGTAGCTGATTTGTCATTCCTTCCCTGATATTTCTTTATATTCTATGACTTTCCTTCGTAAAGTTAATCCAGAGGGATATGTTGGATAATGCTCTTAACACATATTTGGTGGCAGCAGGGCAGTAGGAAAGCAGAGGAGAAAAGGAGGGTTTTATGCTATCCTCAATAAAACCACTCAGTCACAAGTAAACATGAGTGATCGTCCTCCCTGTTGCTATACAAACCACTTAGGAGGCAGAGGCAGTCTCCTAGCGGCAACCATATATAAACACAGCCTACCTGTTAAAGCTTTGCTGCTGGACAGGTGTCTCACAGTTCTCAAAATATACATTTGGATGTGCTTTCCTCAGAATAGCATCAATAACAATATTTTTAATTTTTCATACATTTTGTCCTAATCACCTCTCCCTGCTTATGATTCTTAGCAAGCTGCTTACAGACTATAGTGAAGCTTATAAACATATAATAGATAGACCAAAGGATTTATAGCTTGTGTGTGTGTGTGTGTGTGTAATTAGTATTTTAAAGCATAGTGAGGTTGGTAACCCAATGGGTATTAAGTTTTAGGCCAGTGATGGTGAACCTTTTGAGCTTGGCGTGTCAGCATTTTGAAAAACCCTAACTTAACTCTGGTGCCATGTCACATATAGAAATTTTTTGATATTTGCAACCATAGTAAAACAAAGACTTATATTTTTGATATTTATTTTATATATTTAAATGCTATTTAACAAAGAAAAATCAACCAAAAAAAATAAGTTCGTGTGTCACCTCTGACACATGTGTCATAGGTTCACCATCACTGTTTTAGGCCTAATCAATTTTTCCCAAACATTTTAAGACAATCAAAATTATTAGGCCAGTTATTTGTGTGTTTATTTATATTAATAAAGAATTTGCCCTGACCGGTTTGGCTCAGTGGATAGAGAGTCGGCCTGCGGACTGACGGGTCCCAGGTTTGATTCCAGTCAAGGGCATGTACCTTGGTTGCGGGCACATCCCCAGTAGGGAGTGTGCAGGAGGCAGCTGATGGATGTTTCTCTCTCATCAATGTTTTTAACTCTCTATCCCTTTCCCTTCTTCTCTTTAAAATCAATAAAATATTTTTTTTTAAAAAAGAATTTGTTTTGCTTGTTGTTGTTTTTTTAACTGGGTAAACATGGATTTGAGAGGATGTAATGATTGCAACTAAGCTTTAGTGATGTTTTAGTCCAAGTTTTTCATTGTGAAGATGAATCAACTGAGACCCAGAACAGGGTCCAATATCACCCCAACCATTTTGGCACAACACCCACAGCAGGTCCACAGAAGGCCCCAAGCAAATGGTCTCCATGCACTGCTAGGTTCTATGCTCATTCTAAGAAATGACACATCAGTGGCTGACAAAACAGATGGAACAATGCAATTTTTAAGCAAAAATCATCAGGATAACTGGTTATAAGAAAAGTGCTTTGTACTGTTAGGTGCCATAAACTTAAATACCTTAGGTTTAACTATCTACAACCCAAGATAAAGATTGTAAGCTCTTAGAGAGAGTTTACAAGATAGCAGCATAGTTCCTATCTCTAAAAACTTACAATATATGTACAGTTGAAGACTGCAATTATGCAGATAATGATGAAAAACCCATATAATTACAACTGTGATGCAGTGTATATCAGAGGAGGGACTCCTGTGGGAGGAAAAATTGTTCTGAAGAAGAAAATATTTCAACTGAGACCTGAAAAAGACCAAATGAAAGAGTGTTCTATGCAAAGGGTTTGTGTATTGAGCATCAATCTGCATTACTTAAGATCTTCCTTCAAATATTTAATTTCACAGGATACATAACTAGACCTTAAATTACCAGATCAATGGGCATGACCACTTTTACAGTTTTTGATGCATAAATCTAATTTTACAACACAATTTATTTCAAGATATAATCCCCCTGGCAAAGTATAAAAGCATCTATCTTACTGCCCTCTCACCAAAGTGAGTATTCCATTTGACTTTTAATTACACTATGAAAATATAGTCATTGACAAATCATAAAAATATATAAATATTTAAAAATTATTAATGGGTTTAGAGCTCCCAAATTTCTTTTTTTAAGTTTTTTTTTAGAGTGAACTTTATTTATTTTTAAAAATATATATATTTTTATTGATTTCAAAGAGGAAGAGAGAGGGGGAGAGAGATAGAAACATCAATGATGAGAGAGAATCACTGATCAGCTGCCTCCTGCACGCTCCCTACTGGAGATGGAGCCCGCAACCCAGGGATGTGCCTTTAACCAGAATGGAACTGGGACCCTTGAGTCCACAGGCCGATGCTTTATCTACTGAGCCAAACCAGCTAGGGCTAGAGCTCCCAAATTTCCACCACCTAGAAATTATTACATTGAAAATTTTATTGTATATTCAAGGTCTTCCTCTATTTACATATACACGTTTAAAGGTTTACTGGCCTTGTATTATGGGTGTTTTCCATTTAATATGTTATAAACACTTTTTAGACTAATCACCCTGCACCTATATTATCAACTTCATCTGCTGAATGGGATCCCATTGTTAGACTACATTAAATTTAATCAATTTCATATTGTTAATTGTTCTTCAGGTTCAATATTAGGTATCTAAGTGTAGATTTTTAAAACTTATTTATCTTGCTGGTGGCTTCTTTCAAGTTCTTAAGTCAGTAGATCAACTAAGTCAGTGGTTATTTGATATTTTCTGCCATTGTTGCTTTAAAATTGTGTCTGCACAGTTTTCTTGCTCTTCTTTTTCTGGGACTCAATTTAAACATGCTAAATCTTATTAGGTCCTCTAGGTCTCTTACTATTTTCTGAGTTTTCCATATTTCTATCTCTCTCTATTTCATCCTGGATAGTTTCTAATGACCTATCCTCCGATTCAGAATATATCAAACTTAAGTAATTTGCTTGTAAACCCAGCCTTTGAGTTCTTAATGTTGACTTTGATGTTAGTTGCTATAATTTCAGGTTGGATCTTTTGCATAATTGTCAATTATCATTAAAAATTTTCAGATTTTACTGAAATTTTAAGCTTAGCCTTTACCTCCATTAACATAGAAAACGTAATTGTTTTCTATTTCTAATATCTGGGGTGCCAGAGCTCTGTGTCTGTTGTGTGATATTCAATAGGGATTGAACTTCAATCTCTGCTTCATACTCTCGTCAAAATTCCTGCTTACCATACCCAAGATTGACTGGGGCAAACTCTAATGCTTTCTCTATAATTGGCCTGATATTTCCTTATGATTTAATTAACTACACGATCTATTTAAGATGTTTTGCACTTCCATATTTTTTTGCATTGTGTTTTTATGGTGATATGGTCTGCATTATCAATCCATCATTATAAGAAACAGAAGCCCCCCACACTAATTCCAATTTGTTTAAAATTAATTTTATTCCTAGTTGTGGTTGATGTTGTTTTACTACTATAAATAATGCCATCATGATCATTACTTTAAATATACCTTGTGTTCTTCTGGTTATTTCCTTATTGCCTACAAATAAATTGGGTGTTCAAATAGTATGAACTTTAAGGCCTTGACATGTATCACCAACTTACTCTCCAGAAAGAATCCATGTTTAGTCTTCCTTTAGTTTTATCAGAAATTCCCCCTCCCAATCCCTTCCCATCCAACATACACAGACATTCACATATATAACTGTGCAATGCCTTTTCATTGTTGGCAAGTTGATAGGCATATAAATATACATTTAAATATAAATATATATCTATATCTTCTTTTGAAGTGTTTCTTTATTTCACTTCTAGTGAGTCTAAGCATATGTTCATGTTTATTGAATATTTGCAGTTCTTCCTTTGTGAATTAATCAAATTTTCTTAATCATACAGTGGGTAGTAAATAGACAATTTTATTCCTACTTATACTACTAAAAATTAGTTGATACATATGTAACTACTTAAAAAGATAAAATTAAAGTAAATGTAGTCAATAAAGGAAAAATAGCATGAAAATATGAGGCTTCAAGTAAAGCAGAAGACCAGAATTAACAATTTAAAATAAGAATCAGCAAACTATGTCCTGGGGGGCCAAATTTGACTTGCACTTTGCTTTTATAAATAAAATTTTATTGGAACACAACCACACACATTCATTTATGCATTGTCAATGTCTGTTCCTACTATAACACCAGAGCTGAGAAGTTGCCACAGACACTGTTCTGCCAGCAATGCCTAAAATATATGGACCAAGTGTGATTGGTCTTAATTCCTCCTAAATGTGAGACACTGGGAACATTTGTATCATACTCCATCACAAGCCTCACCATTATCAACATTGATCTGTGTATTTTTTAATATTGTTCTACAATTATATATGAGGGAGAAATATGCAATATAACTGTTGAAGAGAACAAAACTATTGCTTGCTTGCATCAAATATGAAAATAAGAGAAAACAAGAAAAATGTAGACTTGGTAAGATATTAGTCACTGAGTAGAATAATGATAAAAATAAAAACTATAGCTTTCCTCTTTAACCAGTCAAAAGATGAAAATGGAGAAAATCTCCTTTCAATTGTCATAAACAAATATGCTATCTAAGAAAAACTATTAAGGACATCTGTGGTTTCTTTACAACTAAAACTTCAAAATGAATAAAGTCATACACCAAGTCTTGAATTGTGAAATACTTAATATCACCAATACAGCAATTATGTCTAAGAACACTTAAAGACTGAAAACAATGTCAGAATTTCTTAAAAAATATTTTTCAAAACAACAACCATTTATTACCTGGCAAATGAATTTAAATTGTATCTAAACATATAAGCTTGTTTGAAAGCTAACAAAATTTGATGAAAAAAATGAATTATCAAAAGCTATCTTATCTAACAAAAGAGAAACATGCAAATTGACTGTACCTCTGCTACACTCATAAGCCACACCCACAAGCCATGCCCACCATCCAATCAGGAGTAAGTATACAAATAAACCCAACCAAGATGGCAGTGGCCACGGAGTTGGAGTGAACAGGAGACTTGGGTTGTCCCTGGCGATGAAGGAAGCCAAGCTTCCCTCCTGCCCTGGCTGGCTGTGGGCTCCGCTCAAGGCTACAAAGTTTCAATTATAGAAGATAAATAAATCCTAGGTACCTGCTTCCAGCTACAGTGGCCTCTGCTCAAGACACTCACTCAGGCTAGCCAGGCACCCAGTGGGGACCCCCACCCTGAAGGGGATGTGGCCAGCCTGCAAATAGCCCTCAGCCCCTCACCCAGGCTGGCCAGGCACCCCAGTGGGGACCCCCATCCTGAAGGGGATGTGGCCAGCCTGCAAATAGCCCTCAGCCCCTCAACCAGGCTGGCCACACCCTCATGGGGTGTGGGTCCCTGCTGGGTGGCTTGGCCAGCCTGCAAACAGCCATCAGCCCCTCACCCAGATCCAGGACACCCTTCAGGGCAAATCAGCCAGCCCCCACCCATGCACCAGGCTCGATCTATACTAATAAAAGGGTAATATGCTAATTAGACTGGGAGACCTTCCAGGAGACCTTCCAGACGTTCTTTTAGACAAAGCCATGGTGGTGGGGCCAAGGTAGAGGTGGTTAGAGGCCAAGAGGGGAGGGAAGTTGTGGGTGATCAGGCTGGTGGGGAGCGGGGCCGTTGGGGGTAAGCAGACCAGCAGGGGGGCTAGTTGGGGGCAAGCAGGCCATGAGTGGGGGTCAGTTGGAGGTGATCAGGACAGTGGGGGGGGCAGTTTGGAGTGAGCAGGCCAGCAGGGGGGCAGTTGGGAGCGAGCAGGCCAGTAGGGAGGGGAGGTGAGGGCAAGCAGGCCAGTGGCAGGGAGCAGTTGGGGGCGAGCAGGCAGGCAGGCAGAGTGGTTAGGGGCAATCAGGCAGGCAGGCAGGCAGGCAGGTGAGCGGTTAGGAGTCAGCGGTCCTGGATTTCGAGAGGGATGTCCGACTGCCAGTTTAGGCCCGATCCCTGTAAACCGGCAGTAGGACATCCTTCGAGGGGTCCCAGATTGGAGAGGGTGCAAGCCAGGCTGAGGAACACCCCCTCCCCCGTGCACGAATTTCGTGCACCTGGCCACTAGTTGTCCTATAAAATATTAAAATATATAATAAACCCACAATGATTAAAACTGGTGATAGTATCAACAAACCAATTGATAGATAATAAACAATCCTAGAAAAATACTCTAGAGCATATAAGAACCTAGCAAATGATTAAAGATGCAATAGAAACCGAGTATTAAACACTGACTACTGTAAGTTAGACAAAAACCAGGTTTAGAAAATCATCTTCTCACAACATAAATCGAAACAAAGTCCAGATGGACTGAAGAATTAAAAGTAAAAATTAAATAGCAGTGGCTAAAAATTGGGTCTCCCATCTAAAGTCTGAGAATGCGACAATTTAGAGAAACAGATTCTCTCTATACTGAGCTTTGCATATAATGAGCTCAACAATTATGTACAATGAACTAATACATGTACTTATACATAATAATGTAAGCAGTCAATTAATTATAATAAAGTATAACCTGCATCTGCAAAATCTTTGTTAATCAAACACTGATCTCTGAAGCCAAACTGTAATTCCAAAACTATGAAATGTTTTTCTGATCAAAATCTAACTTGTAACCAATGTTATAAAAACATTTTTAAGATAAGGTATTTTATCTCATCTTGCATAGGAATTGGTAATATACTATATTTGAAATAGTCAACTATGACTCAAATTCCCAATTTGACAATGAATTACAGCATTCAATGGCACATTATTTTAATATCAATACAGCTATCATTAGAATCAGGTATCTTTCCATTTCTTTTAATTATTCCTCAATTAAAGGAGCAATGGCTAAAGCTCCCAATTTCATCAGATCTCTGCTTCTATCCTTTTGAGACCCCCATGAAATGAGTGAATGTGGAAATTATCAATTTTTAGCTTTCATCTTGCTATTACCTCCTTCAGATTATAAACATATAGCAGTTTTGCCAATATGATTTTCTGGTATTTATTTGTTTTTATGTTGTTGTTTTGAAATATTAACAAGAGCCTAATATTTGCCAGACATTGTATAAAGAAATTTCACAAACATTGTATAATTTTGGATATTTTTCATTAACTGCTGAGCTTGGCTAATTAACATTGAAAATAAACATTTGTTCAATAAAAATAACACAATAATCTGAGTCACAGTTAACATAAAAAAAATTTACTATTTATGCCAGACCTCCATGGCTCAGTGGTTGAACATCAACCCATGAACCAAGAGGTCATTGGTTTAATTCCTGGTCAGGGCACTTGCCCAGGTTGCAGGCCCAACCCCAGTAGGGGGCATGCAAGAGGCAGCTAATCAATGATTCTCTCGTCACTAATGTTTCTATCTCTCTCTCTTCTTCCTTCTGCTCTGAAATCAATAAAAATACATATTTTTTAAAAATTATACTATTCCTATAAAATTACTAGAAAAAATAAATGACTATTACAGGATTTTTCATCATCAGTAATAAATGGTGAGCAACAATAATTAATATCTAATTTCTAATCAACAATCAAATTTTAAATAAGTTAAATATTATCTCAGCTAGAATGTATTTACATTTCATTGAAATTATGAGGTTTATTATTTAACATATTTCCATTGAAGAATTTTGTGTAATATGTTTAGAATAATGCACACAATATGTTTATCTTCTTATGAACTCATAAGTTATTCCCCTCCCCCAGTTCCTTTTCAGTTGGGCACTCTTTTCTGAACTTACTCCAATTTTCTGATATATCTTCAATATTGAACTATCCAGAAGTTTATGTGATTTACATGCTAGGTGCAGCCACTCAGTGGCAGAGTTTACACAAAGGCAATCAGATCCACAAAATGTCAGGTGGGGAAGATAGTTTGGACAAGGGTCCTGCCGTATGCCCTACTGCCCTATTCTCGTATGTTTAACTTCCCCTAAAGGACTAATTACACTAAGGGGGTTGAGGAGAAGGAGTAGTGGAGGACATGGAAAAACAGAAAGTAAAGAAAACAAAAATTACTCATGACTAATGCCTTAGCTAAATAATAATTTAACAGTAAATGTTTCCTAGCTTTTTTCCTTCCTAATCACTAGCACTCTGCACACAAGG
Source organism: Myotis yumanensis (assembly GCF_028538775.1). Classification (NCBI taxonomy): domain Eukaryota; kingdom Metazoa; phylum Chordata; class Mammalia; order Chiroptera; family Vespertilionidae; genus Myotis; species Myotis yumanensis. The sequence goes on from NW_027223757.1 coordinate 45,775,621, forward strand.
TAATGCAGGATTTTTATGACTTTCAAATATGATTACATAGCCCTTCAACCATGGTTTTTCAAACTTATTTTGTGCTTTTTTTTTCTGTTTCTCTTCCTGTATTATGTGCCATTATCTCTTCCCCATTTGTCAGCTTTTCCTTACAACATTGGTATTTTTGTGACAAGCAACTGATTTTCTCTTTCTTCCATGTTAACCTCTGTACCAACACCACACAAGCACACACACCTGTGCACACACATATACTGACACACTTCCCATGTTTGTCCAAATATCCACCATTTATACTCCTATTGCTTACAATCTCAGTTGTTCATGCCCATATTTACAAAGAAAATGCACATCCAAGCTTATGCAGCCTCTTTTTTTTTTCAATAAAAAGGAAACTTTAAATGAGTTTGCCTGCCATACTACAACAACTTTGCAATTTTTCACCTTACATAGTTGGACCTCCATTAGACATCAGTTGAGGAAGAGAAAAAAAATCTATTACACAGAATATTCAGTAGAAATAAAGTTCCATAAGGACAAGAACCAAATCTGATTTTCTCCCCCAGTGCCTGATCAATGCTAGGCATTTGATAAATGTTTTTTGAATAAATTAATTTAAGAAATCTAAGGAAATCAAGAGAAAATAGTCATTAAAAAACAGGTTTCCTAGTGGTTAAAAGCAGGCTCTGGTTCTAATTATGTCTAGATTAGAATCTCATCTACACACCACTTACCACCTCAAGCATATTTCTAAACCTTTCTGTGCCTTAATTTCTGCATCTGTAAAATTGGGGTAGCAATGGTACTTCTTAGGGCTATTTTGTGGATTACATAAGCTAAAACTGTAGAACATTTAGAACTTGGTTAAGCATCATATATATGTTATCTTATTTTTTAATGGAGTTCTCAATCTTCTCTTAATTAAAGAAAATAAAAACCTGACTTTTCTATACAACTCATTTCCCTAACATCTCTAGAGAAAGATGGTTGGGTCTTTCGAGGTCATTGTTCCCTCACTTTTCTAACGTTTTATGGAAACCACGTTTTTTGAAATGAATTGTTTGCTCTGGGCTAAAATGGAGATACAAAGAAGGCAAAATGTAGTGGTAAGTGCACTAATGGAGGAGCCCATTTACTGAAGCAAGTGAGCAAATGGACCAGAAAATTATGTAAAGTGTTACAAGATACTCTGTTTAGCCTGGTGCATAAAACATGGGGTAAGGAGTTAAAAGATTTAGGTTTGAGGCCCAACCCTGACACTTAGCAGCAACTAGTTTATTTTGCACAGGTTAACCTTTCTGGGTATCTTTTTTTTTTGCCACAAACCTCACAGGGTTCCTATAGGAGTAAATAAAGTATTTAAGTTAAAACATATATAAACCAACAAATTCATCCTATATACTAAATTCTGAATACTTTATATAAGGCATACTAGTCATTTTCTTTCAACTTATCTATTTAATGGGTTCCCCGATCGAATCATGAAACAATACCAACCTATTTAAATATTGTTCCTAACACTTTTTAGACATGTTACTTGCCACACTACATTATGAATACAAGAGTTAATAGACTATAGCCCACATATCTGTGAATCCAATTGTTACATTTCTTTACATAAGTCATTCATTTTTAATTAAACCTCTGGTCTGCAAACATACTACTGCACTTCAAAACAGAATGATTTTCGTGGTGTTTGGTTTTCTTAGTCATGCATTAAATTGCATCAACTCTTGAATAGCACTATCCAATAGGAACGGGAAGGACAATCTGTGAACACAATATCATAGCTCTGTTCATGCATCCAGCAATTACACACTTACGAAGTGCCAGGCACTGTACTAGGAGCCAGGAACCTAACCATTAGCATGAACATTCTGACCCTGTCCTCCATAGAGTGAAATCTAGTAAATATTTATAATTAGACACAATAGGATGAAAATCTGTAAAAATAACTGCTATGATAAGGCAGTAGAAAGCATCCCTGGAAGCTAAAAGAAAGAAAAGTTGGGCTAAAAATAAATAAATCAGGAAATCTCCAGAGGAAGTAACTTCATGCCAACGCCCGAAGACATAAGCCAGGGGGAAATCGAGGTTTTGTGGAAGAGTATGGCACATTTAAAGAAGTGAAACACCGAGGGTATTGATCACATAAAAAGTGATGGCGGACACGTCATAAATAGCAAAGCACAAAACACATTGAAGAGCTCTCATAGAACAGTGAAAATCCATTGAAATATATTAAACATATTTAAGCATGATCTGATCAGATTTGTGTTTTAGAAAACTAGCTTTGGTTTGAATTGGTTTATGAAAGCTTTCCAAAGCAAGATAGTTTCAAAGAGATCAACTGGGATTCCACTGCTGTATTCCAGGTAGGAAAAGATGATGGATTTGACAGGGGTAATTGCTGTGGAAAACTTATTTACAGTGAAGTGTCTGAGCTTGATGGTTCCCTCACTGATTCATTCAGCCATTCATTTAGCTGGTAATGATTAATATCCTACTTGGTCAGGCAATGGGCTGTTGCTGTGGATGTGACCTCAAACAAAACATGCCTGCCTTCATTTGTCTGTAGTCTAACGAAATAACTAAGTTGGAATGACTAACTTTGCACTGGAGGAATAAATAGTTCCTTCCCTCACAACTTTTACCAAAATATGCTTCCATCCTAGTGGAGATGTCAAACAGATCACTGGATAGGTGAGCCTGAAATTCAGGAGGTAGGTCTAGGAACGATACCCAGAGTAGGGGGCCTGCAGCACATGGATAGCGATTGAAGATGATGCTGGGAAGAAGGGATGAAGGGGTGCAGTGACGCGAGCAGAGGAAACAAGGCACAGGAGAGAGAAGTACCAATATTTAAAGGAGGGCAGAGAAGCAGCCATTAAAGAAAGATGAGAAGCCATGGCCAGAAAGAGAGTATTAGGCGACTGTGGTGCCATAAAAGCCAAGGAAAGAGCGTTTCAGAAAGGACAGTGTCTTTATTAAAGTCAAATGCACCTGAGAAGTCACAAGTGAGAATTTTCTCCTGTATTAGATTCACTGGAAAGGAAGCCACTGTGACTATGTGGAAAACAGTTTCCATGAAATGATAGCTTGGGCATAACATTTTAGTGGACAGGAATTAAGATTTTTTGTACATTAATATAAAATGTAGATTAATATAAACTATTATGAATTTATAATGTCAGAGGAAGATATGTGACACAAACATTTTAACTACATGGTTGTTTCCACGACTGCCCTCCACCCCAGATGTGCTCTAGTTTGTTCGTGTCCAATATAAAGAATGGCACATAAAACTGAACAGGTTTCCAGTTATAATCTTACCTGCAGGGATGGTGGGATCATCCCTTCTGTAATTGTATTTTCGTAGACACTGATATGCCCAGAACTCTGATTAGCTTCTGTGGCAAAAAGAGGTGCCTCATGGGTAGTCCTATCTTACTGGTAACTAATAATGAGCTTATTATCTTGTTATTGACTAAATCTGTTGTGCATATATGCTCCTTTTCTATGACCCTTCACTTGTGAGTTTTCATTTTGTTCCCAATTAAATATTTTTTATTACAGATTCAATGCATTGTTTAACCTAAGGCCTATTTGGAGAAATAACCCATTCATCTAATAAATGCATAGTGCTTTTTACTAGACTAAGCAATGATGAATTTTTTGTGGAGTGAATTTTTACCTTCATATTACCTTTGAAAGTAATGAGCATGCCATTCACTCTTTCAATCCAAATTATTAATGAAGATATTAACCAAGAGATTACCAAGGACAGAGCCCAAAGCACACCATCAAGGATCACCCTTCTTATAGACTTCTATTCATTAAGAAGCACATTTAGAATATTATCAATGAGTAAGTTACTAACCTGCTTGCCTATATGTCTCCAGACTGCCCAATAGTTTAACATCAGATACTCTCAAATGCCTTGTTGGATATTCACTTAGTTACACTAATTCTTTCATATTTATTTGATTGATCAGTCTAGTGAACACAGCAACAATAGTAGCAACCATAATATTTTAGTAGGACTTGACCCAAACTAGTTCATGTTATTTTCTATTTATGAATTATTTTATATAATATAGTATATATTGCCTTAAAGAAAAAAATGTAGGTCATGGTCTATAGTTTTTGACTTTCTCACTTTGAAAAATGGTAAAAACAAAATTAGAACTAATCTTCCATCATTTCTGATTCCTATCTATTTGCTTATAAAATATGTTTAATTTTAATGGGCTTAAATGTTCTCTAACTATGCTATCTCCAGTTTATTTCTTTAAAAAAGAGTAATTAACTTGATGGTCTCTCCATCTTCTCTCTATGCTACTTCTTAGAGTTCCCTGGAAGTCCATTCCATTTTTACCTTGAGATTGAGGCCTTTTTTCTCTACAATCCATTTATAAATAGAGAAATCATTTTACATTAATATGCACTTGAATTCAAGTTTTAGATATTTTTCCTACGATGCTTCTGTTTAGAACAGTTTTTATTATTGTCAGGAATAACTTGAATATCCCTGATGGACTTAGTAGGAAGACTACATTATCTATTATTCAGTAGGCTTGCTTGAATTTCTCAAAACCTTTGCTCTGCATAATTAATAAATAAATCTGCCAATAAAATAACTCATGTGGAACCACCAACAAAGTAAATACATTTATTTTCCCAAAAATTCTAGCAGGAGCATTATTAAAGGAGACTCTATTATTTTCCTTTTTAATATATGATACATAGGCTTAGGACCCAAGTTACCTAGTCCATTAAGTAAAATACTTCTTTTCTGTTAGAGTCTTCATAAGAGGAGAGAGTAAAACATTATTAAAAAGTAGTTCATCGCTTGTTATGGCAATACACCTTTGAAGGGCACAGACATTATTTTAATTGGATGAATTAGACATTCTTTGTGTCCATATGGAGTGTTGAATTTAATGATTTGGTTGAATGGATGTCAGTGTTTCTGTTCAATCTTTCAATTAAACTAATATTAATCTTACATTTTCTAAAGAAAGCTTAATAGCACAAGATAACTATGATATCTCTGAGACATACAGAAGGTCACTGGATATAAATGAGCCCATATTGTTTTTCTGAATAATTCTGTAGCTAAGAGAGAAACTGAGAAAATTATAGCTATACTAGCTTTTCTCCCTTTCAACTTCTTCAATCAGCACTAAAAGATCTATGTCTCTCTTTTGTCACATTGTTATACCTGGTACTGCTACACTACTTCATGAGGATCATTCATAGAATCATCTGCTAATTTCATGTTTTGTCTGTTTTAACTTGCAAAAACCAAGAAAGTCTTTTAACCAAAGGTTTTATATTTTTGTAAGGTCTACTACCAATTAGAATGCCTCTATTTATCTTTCAAATCAAACTCTATGTGATTTACCCAAAGTTTTAATCACATACCATCACACTGGGAAATGAAATGGGCATGGGTTCTCTTTAAGAATTATATGAAAATATGAAGTTGTAAAATACTGAAATAGTTTTATATTACTCATCAAATTGCAACATTTTGAGAGTGCTTCAATTTGAAAATGATTGGGGTTCTAGGAACACAATTCGAAGACTAAAATTACAAGGACACTTCAGCACTTCTGTGAGCATTTTCATTCTGAGGTGATCAACCAGCATGACTGACTGAGCAATTTGCTTGGTATTTGTAGGAAAAGCCTGGTTCTTAAAAATACAAAGAAACTGTAATAATTTAAAATTGCAGTATATACTGTACATTCCCAGAAATCCAATTCATTCTCAAAATAAAAACATTACAACAGAACAACAATCTATCCCTTCCAATTCCAATGTCAAATGCTGAAGTCAGTGGTCAATTCTAGTCTAAGCTTCATTTGGCTTCCACTAAACCACAATTTCCTGGGTCCTTTCCAAGATCACTAGTTTCCCCTTCTCAGCCACCTATACTGGTTTCTCCTCATTTCCTGCTCTTTAACATGTGAAAGTCCAAGTGCTAGACCCTGGCTACTTTCCTTTATCCATACATTGTTACTCTCTGGGTAATCTCATGCAGCCAAGTTGTATTTCCAGACTCAACCTCTTAACTGAACTTCACACTTCTATGCCTAACTGTTAAATTCACATCTTTATTTGGATGTCTAATGTAAATCACAACTATAACATATAATAAATCTAAGTCATCATTTTTTTCAACAAAACTTGCTCCTACTTCATATCTCCCTCATCTCCGTAAATGATAACCCATATTTTCAGTTGTTCAAACCAAAAATCTTGTTACTTCCACCTCTCACATCCCACAACCAATCCTTCTGTAAATTTTGTCAGTTCTATCTTCAAAATTTATGAGAGACCTGCCGTTATCACTATTTCCACTGCAACCATTCTGACGCAAAAAATATATATCTCCTATCTAGATTATTGGAATATTCACTTAACTAGTCTCCCTGCTTCCACCATGGCCCACTAAGGTCTATTCTCATTACAGTGGCCAGAATGATACTTTTAAAATGGAAATCAGATCACCTGGCTTCCAGGACACTGAACCTTGTTGGTTTTCTCCTACTTTAGCGGTTCTTCCCTCTCAATATTCTTTACTCATTTTGCTCTTTCTCGCAAACCCTTTATGTTAGAGTGCCCCAGAACTCAGTCCTGGGTCCTCTCTACCTTTGATTAGTGATCTTACCCATATTGATGCCATAAATATCATGTATATTCTAAGACTTGTGTTTTTCTCTCAAGATTGGCTACAGACATCCAGCTGCCTCCCTGGTTCTCCCATCTAGGTATCAAATAGTTATCTTAAATGTATTATTTCTGAAATTAACTCTGTTCTACTTGTGTCTTTCTCTTCATGGTCAAAGTCAACAATTGCTTAATTCAAAAATTTGAGGACAAAGTTAACATCTCTATTTTTTTCACAACTATAACCCCCGAATGAGCAGCATCAGTGTAACCTGAAAGCTTGTCAGAAATGCGAATTCTTAAGTCTACCCCAGACCTACTGAATCAGAAACTCTGGATGGGGCCCAGAAATCTCCATTCAGCAAGTTTCTAGTTGATTACTCTAGATGTTTGCTCAGGCTATCATCACTTTCTACATATTCTTGAGCAAAATATTTCATATCTCTCTCTGCTATTAAATAAGGAATATAAGACTTAGCTCACAGAATTATTAGGAAGATGGAAGGAAGTTATAAATTTAATAACATCAACAGCATCATTAGCATATAATATGCATCAATAAAATTTTGTTTCTGTTGATTTTACAGCTGAAAGTTCCACTTTGACCTCTCTGCCAGAGGTACCATCTCTTTTTCAAAAAGGTACATATAAAGGCCAAGGATTAAAAAAGGTCCTTGAGAAATGCTCACATTTATTGAGAATAGAAAGAACTGGTTCATAATTCCTCTTTTGTTG